>NC_137676.1:894128-899128 GCF_963989245.1 Nansenia antarctica
CAGATCATTACATTGGATCTCGACATGAGGACCAACGCATTAGAATGTGTCACGTATGTTTGTGGGTTTTAAATTGCATACTTCCATACTATTTAGTACCTATATTATAGGCCCTATAACGTGCTTAAAAGATCGGGTTAGGGGTGTCATAATGCATAATTTCAGTGTGAATCAGTGAAATCGCAGAATCTGGGATAGAAGACACATAGATATCTGTGTATCATTTTGTATGCTGACCTCACGAAATTAATTTCCACGCAAACGGTCAATAAAGTGATTGTATATGTATAACTACATATAGGGGTATATTGTATAACTCATGTTGCAGTATGCGAGCCATTTCTTTGGCACGTCCTCTCCGATGTCGAAACCGCAGACTTGTGGTGGCCTCTCCCCATAGCAACCCTTCATCATCATCATCATCATCATCATCATCCTCACCACCATGTGACTCACCAGGATGTGGGCCTTGTAGGTGTACGCCTCCTCCCTCTTCTTGGTGACCAGCAGCAGCTTGTCGAACAGGAAGAGCGTGCGTTCGTTCTTGGCCCTCTGCAGACGGAACGTTCCCTCCAGGACCAGCTCCCCGTAGCCAATCAGATCAGGGCCCTTCCAGTTGGTCAGCAGACTCTGGATCTCCTGGAGAGAGGGAGAGGGAGGAGGAGGGAGGGAGGGAGGGAGGAGAGGGGGGGAGGGAGGAGAGGGAGGGAGGCGGAGGAGGAGGGAGAGAGAGAGAGAGGGAAGGAGGCGGAGGAGGAGGGAGAGAGAGAAAGAGGGAAGGAGACGGAGGAGGAGGGAAGGGGGATGGAGGGGGAGAGAGAGGAGGGGAGAGAGAGAGAGAGAGAAGGAGACGGAGGAGGAGGGAAGGAGGGAGGGAAGGAGAGGGAGGAGGGGGAAGGGGGAAGGAGGGGGAGGAAGGAGGGGGAGAGAGAGGGAGAGAGAGAGAGAAGGAGACAGAGGAGGAGGGAAGGAGGGAGGGAAGGAGAGGGAGGAGGGGGAAGGAGGGGGAGGAAGGAGGGGGAGAGAGAGGGAGAGGGCGAGAGAGAAGGAGACAGAGGAGGAGGGAAGGAGGGAGGGAAGGAGAGGGAGGAGGGGGAAGGGGGAAGGAGGGGGAGGAAGGAGGGGGAGAGAGAGAGGGAGAGGGAGGAGGGGGAGAGAGAGAGGGGAGGAGGGGGAAAGGAGGGAGGGAAGGAGACGGAGAGAAAGAAAGAAAGAGGGAGGGGTGTGAAGGGAGGGGTGAGCGAGAGAAAGGGTCAGAGTGAGGAGGAAGAAGAGGAGGAGGAGGAGGAGAATAGGGTGGGGGGGGGGGTGAGAAAGGGAGAAGAAAGGAGGAGGAGGAGGAGGAAGAGGGCAAGAAGAGGACACGACCCAACAGAACGAACCAGAGATGAAAGAAGACGAGGGAAGAAGTGAAGAAGAAGAAGAAGAAGCGAAAAAAAGAGAGAGTGAATCAGACGCAGGTCAACGAAAAACACTTTCAACCTGTTCTACCCTTTCTGATTTCCTCCAGACCCTGAGTAAATGCTTCCACACACACATTCCTGATCTCATCTGACCCCCCCCCCCCCCCCCCTTTTCCTTTTATCTCTCCTCGTTATGCAAGGCCGTCCATCGTTAGCCGCTGGAAAACAAGATCTTACGTAACCCTGACTACCGGTGGAGAGAGACTGGTAATAGAGCTCTCAGGTCTTCTGACGCTGGTTTTGTCTGTGTACCACACAGATTTGGTGAGGCTGCATTCTCATTTTATGCACCCAGATTGTGTCTTCACTGCCAGTTTACATTAGGGATGCGACCTCAGCACATACACACAGACACTAGTCAAGACCAAAAACCCATCTTTTTAATATTGCCTTGAAATGACTAAATAATTAAATTATGATTATAAAATGATTGGAGCACTTTGAGCTGCAACGTTTGCAGGAAAAGTGCTATACAAATAAAAAAGTTATTATTATTATTATTATTATTATTATTATTATTATTATTATTATTATTATAATAGGACAGGGGGACAGGAGAGGATGCGAGGCTGATTCAAACCTGGAGACAATCATGTCGTCGTCCCCCCCCGAAAGACACTCAAAATGGGCAGTTTTGTCTTTCATTCTTTCGATTTTCTGTGTGTGTGAGTGTGTGTGTGTAGTACCAGTTTTTGTCTTTGATTTTCTGGGCGTGTGTGTGTATGTGTGTGTGTGTGTGTGTGTGTGTGTGTGTGTGTGTGTGTGCTCTCATATCTGTGGAGGGAGAGTGGATGTGTGTCTAGGCGTGCACCGTGACCAGTGTGTGTGTGGTCCTGTGCGTGCTCATGTCTATTGTGTGAGTGTCTATTGTTCTATTGTGTGTATGTGTGTTGTTGGTTGGGTGTGTGTGTGTGTGTCTATTGTGTGCTTGCATATATGTGTGTGTGCTTGTGTATGTCTATTATGTGCTTGTGTATGTTTGTGTGTGTGTGTGGTTTGTGTATGTCTATTATGTGCTTATGCATGTGTGTGTATGTGTGTGTGTGTGCGTGCCTGTGTGCGTGTGTGTGTGTGCTTGTGTATCTTTATTATGTGCTCATGTATGTGTGTGTATGTATGTGTATCTTGTGTATGTCTATTGTGTGCTTGTGTATGTGTGTGTGTGTGTGTCTGCTTGTGTATGTCTATTGTGTGCTTGCGTATGTGCTTGTATATGTCTATTGTGTGTATGTGTATGTGTGCGTGTGTATGTGTGTGTATGTGTGTGTGTGTGTGTGTGTGTGTATGCGTGTGTGTGTGTGTGTGTATGTGTGCGTGTGTATGTGTGTGTATGTGTGTGTGTTACCTGCAGCCTGACGGCGTGCTCGTGCCGCCTCTTCATGTCGTTGATGTGCCAGGCCACGCGCTGCATGGTGTCTATGGCCTCCAGCACCACCTCGTACGTCTCACTGTCCTTCTCCATATGGTTGGCTATCTCCTGGATATACAGGAAACACACACACATACATACAGCCGGTTAGCCTGGTAAACACACACACACACACACACACATACACACACACACACACACATACACACACACACACACACACACACACACACACACACACACACACACCTACGTATACCTTCTCCATGTGGTTGGCAGATCTCCTGCACCGCACAGGACATACACACACAGCCGGGGGTTAGCGTGGTACACACACACACACACTCACATGAAACACACACCTATGCCCACACATACACACACACACACTTATATAATATGCTAACACGCCAGTGCCATCTGTGTTCTGCAGGAGCCATCTGGGTGGCAGAGGGAGGGTAGGTATATATATCTGGGAGGGTATTAGCGGCATGCCCTTTTCCTGTTCTGCATTATTGTTATTGTTAGCCTGATTTAAGTATTCAGAAGAAGAAATTCATGACAGGGTATATACAGGAATCTTGAGGTTAATTTCAATACCTTTCTAAGACTTTTTAAAGACCTTGTCAATATTTTTCCAGACCTCACCGCCACTTGGAGCTGTAACCGTTTACATCAGTGACACCTTTAACTTAACAGTTTGAGTTTGCGATAGACTAGACCACTATCATACAACACAATTTCCGGTTCATCTTTGTTTTTTAATAAAACTAATGAATTCACAAACTTTTACTAAACGTTTTTAGGACTCAAACTCTTTGGACAGAGTCTAATTCAGAAAAATACCAACACAATTCAAGACCTCATAAAATCGTGATAAGACTTTTTACGTTTTATTTATTTTAATAAATATAGTTTATTAAGGGCCTTGATTTTCCTAAAATTGATTTATCAACTTTTAATACTTTTCAAGACACCGCGGATACCCTGCATGAGGATTAAGACCAGAATAAATTAGATATTTCACTGGTGGGGGTTTTTGAGTTTAAGATGGGGTTGTGTGATTTCTTGCGATGATCCATGGCATAAAAAAATCGATTGTTCGTTCATAGCACCCACCGACTATTTGAATATGAAAACGTTTAGTTATGCACATCCCCTAGTAATTACAAGAAGGACACTGATTGGTCTGAGGAGGATGCTATGATCAAAAATGAAATGCAGAACTTTAAAGAAGGATATCTCCTTGGGCTGTCTCATAGGCACCACATGTCTCATAATGACCGATAAGCTCCACCCGTTAGAGAGAGACTGCTAATTACTGAAATGTTCAAATGAACTAATCAATGACAATATTTCACAACAACATTGTGTGTGCGTGTGTGTGTATGGGTGTGCATGTGTGTGTGTATGATGATGGTGTGTGTGTATGATGATGGTGTGTGTGTGTGTGTGTGTGTCTTACGTGCAGTAGAAGGTGGTACTTGAGGATCCTCTGGACTGTGTGTGTATGTGTGTGTGTGTGTGCGTGTGTGTGTGTGTAACGTACGTGCAGTAACAGGTGGTACTTCAGGATCCTCTGGACTGTGTGTGTGTGTGTGTGTGTGTGTGTGTGTAACGTACGTGCAGTAACAGGTGGTACTTCAGGATCCTCTGGACCGGCTTCAGCAGGTAGGAGCCCAGGGGCAGGGCGTGGCGGAGGAGGTCCTGACGCTCCCGCAAGACCCGGGCCAACGCCTTGTTCCTCATACACTCTGTCAACACCGCCACCGACCTGGGAGGGAGGGAGGGAGGGAGGGAGGGGGGGAGAGGGAGGGAGGGAGGAGGGAGGAGGGAGGGGGGGGAGAGGGAGGGAGGGAGGGAGGAGGGAGGGAGGGGGGGGAGAGGGAGGGGAGAGAGGGAGGGGGGAGGGATGGGAGGGAGGGAGAGAGAGACAGAGATGGGGAAGAGAGAGGGAGGGAGGGAGGGAGGAGGGAGGGAGGAGGGAGGGAGGGAGGGGGGGGGGAGGGAGGGGGGAGGGAGGGAAGGAGGGGAGGGAGGGAAGGAGGGGGGAGGGAGGGAGGGAGGGAGGGAGGGAGGAGGGAGGGAGGGAGGGAGGGAGGGAGGGAGGGAGGAGGGAGGGGGGGAGGGAGGGAGGGAAGGAAGGAGGGAGGGGGAGGGAGGGAAGG
>NC_137676.1:916852-919352 GCF_963989245.1 Nansenia antarctica
ATATAGCGCGCATGCGAATCATGTTATATTATTATATATTATATAGCTCGCATCTAATCGTATCGGATGAGAAATAGACATTAAATGGCATATATAGGCCGCTACACAACAGTAATCACCGCGACAAACAGCTATATTAGATTTGGAAAAAAATATATATAATTTTGAAAAAAATTATTTTTATTATATTTTAATATGTCCGGAATATATCACGTTTGTCCGGTAAATCGAAATCTTCCCGGACACGATGTCCGGCGGCAATTTTTTCTAACGGAAACCCTGACACACACACACGCACTGTAGGACACTGAACACCCCAGGCAAACTATAGATAAATATGATAAGACCTCCTAATGACTAACGTATAGTATCCTTGGACAATATCCATACCTCAGCCTGGAGCGTACTGATATATTAGCCAACAGGATAGGCCTCATTTATGGAGTTGTATAGATTATATGGATATGTAAACAATGTAAACAATGTAAACAAAGAGGGACATCTCCGACTCCAGGGCAGAGGAAGGGAACATGAGCCTCAGAGAGAACAGAGAGGCTGTGGTGTTGACTTGTTCTCTTTGTTAGATAGACTGAAGTTACACCGACAATCTACTTTTTGTGGGGCGGCTGTGGCGCAGGAGGTAGTGCCACAGTCTAATGATCGCAAGGTCGGCAGATCGGCGGTTCGAGCCCCGGCTGGCCACATGTCGAAGTGTCCCTGGGCAAGACACTGAACCCCAAATTGCTCCCAGTGAGCGGGGCCGGCGCCTTGCATGGTAGCTTGCCGCCGTTGTTGTGTGAATGTGTGTGTGAATGAGTGTGTGAACGGGTGAATGAGAGGCCGTTGTAAAGCGCTTTGGATAAAGGCGCTATATAAGTCAGTCCATTTACCATTTACCATAAAGGAGCAAAGAGTATCGGAGCCAAATCCAGCGACGTGATTAATAATATTAATAATAACTTAAATGTATACAGCGCCTTTCACAAACCCAAGGTCGCTTTACAAGGGAATGGGACAAACAGAACAGAGCCAGAGAGACAAACACACAAAACAGGAAACAGCTTCTACAGGTTGAATGCGATGGTGAACAGGTGGGTTTTGTTTTAAGGGCAGCTTTGAATATGTCCAGGGTTGGAGAGTCACGGGTATCCTTGGGTAGAGAGTTCCAGAGGGTGGGGCTGCCACACTGAAGGCTCTGGACCCGAAGGTCCGTTAGTTGGCGCTGGGTTGGATGAGGAGGCCCGTGTTAGAGGACCTCAGAGTTCTGGATGGGGGGTAGTGATTGGCTGCGAGTGGTGTGTTTGTAAACGGAAAAAAGAGGCGGGAACACTGTCACCCTCTGTGATTGGGGATGGGTGGATTCTCAAGTGTTGAGTGACAGGTGGGCCGGTCCAATAGAGTCCAACACAGAAATGACAGCATGAGAACGAAAATACTCTTTCATGTAAAACTTTCCCCCCTAAAAAAAAAAAAAACTAATTCCCCAAACAGGAAGTGCTCCCCACACCACTTCCTGCCTCTGACTCCCCTCCGGATGTTTAGAGATTAGTTAGAAGGAAATCTAACAGGATGTGACATCATCGTCCGCCTTGGACGTGAATCGTAAGGGTCCAGTACAGTAGGACAGTCAACTCACTGTGATTGGTCGATTACACCCGCCCCCCCCCCCCCCACTCCTACCGTTTAATCATGATGACACAGGACTTCCCAGAACCACCCTCTCTCTCTCTCTGTCGTCATTTATGATGACTTGTCGATACAACAAGATCACATGACACACTCTTTTGTTTCCTCATTGGATGAACTTTGGAATATGAACGCATTTGATATCAACCCACATCCAACATCAAAGTGTGTGTGTGTGTGTGTGTGTGTGTGTGTGTGTGTCATTGAATGAGTAAGCACATTTCTTTTTTTAGTAGGGCGGTGAACTGCACACACACGCACGCACACACGCACACACGCACACACACACGCACACGCACACGCACACACACAGGGCGGTGAACTTTCCTTCACTTCAAACCACTCCTACGGCTTTCGGCCTACCGTAAAAACACAAACAGAAAATTGGTCCTTTTTTAATTTCAGGGACGTATTCTGGTCTCTTTTTTTAAACGCAGCGCACACGCACACACACACACACGGATGCGCACACACACACCCCCACACCCACAAGGATGCACACACACATGGATGCGCACACACACACCCACAGTAGTAACTCTCTCTCAGGCGCTGCTATAAATACAGTCGTGGGCATCTCAGCAGCTCATGTGTTTGGTATTAACATGAAAACCCCAGGCTCCATGTTAGACTGCAGGACAGACGCTCACACCACAACCCTGAACCACTCTGGTCAAAACAGTCTCTCTCTCTCTCTCTCTCTCTCTCTCTCTCTCTCTCTCTCTCTCTCTCTCTCTCTCTCTCTCTCTCTCTCTCTCTCTCTCTCTCTCTCTCTCTCTCTCTCTCTCTCTCTCTCTCTCTCTCTCTCTCTCTC
>NC_137676.1:924848-927348 GCF_963989245.1 Nansenia antarctica
AGACTTTTCTTTCGAAACTACTGAACTACGTTTCAACGTTGTTGAGAATCACGACACAACTAGAACACTACTTAACATTGTTAGCAGGCTCACAAAACAAGCTGTGTCAGTCGACTAGCGACGTGTCGTTGATTTTCAACAACGCTGAAAACGTACTGACACTTTTTTCCGAAAGAAGAGTCAGAAAAGTCCCGATATGAGGACCAAAGCGTTAGAACTTAGCATTACCATTAGCACCACAGTGAAGGAGACCACCTAATCTCTAAGATGGTGTCTCTCTCTCTGTAAGACGTTCATCTTACTGACTGTCTGTGGTCGTAACCATGACAGCGTCTTGTCTTGTCACTGTTCCAGGAGGCGCTTCTGTTGCCGGGGGTGACATCACCGGTCGCCGGGGCGACCACGCCGCATTGTGAGGTCACACGGCTGCTTAATGACGGGTTATCTACACCAGCGACCAGACCGCTCATAAACATCCACTTAAAGACTTATACACTCTCTCACACACACACACACACACACACACACAGGCACACACACAGGCACACACAAACACACACACACACACACACACAAAAAGACAGGCGCACAAGCATGCACACACACACAGACAAACAAGCATGCACACACACACACAAACACAGGTGCACAAACACACAAACACACAGGGACCTACCATGCGCAGTCACACACAGAGACACACAGAGACACACACACACACACTGTATAAACACAGACAAGCGAACACACATGCAGCTACTGACACGCAAGCACGCATCCTCAATAACACACACACACACACACGCACACACACACACATGCCTAGCACTTAACCAAAACATATATGCATGCATAAATAAAACATATGCAGAGAGACACGAACGCAGACTGACATATGCACGCACACACACACAGAAACACACTCACACTCACACACACACACACACACTCACACTCACACACACAAACACACACACACAGAAACACGTCCTTAACACACCCCAGATGTTGACAATAGGATGGGCCCCCAAACCACTTCAACATGAGGCAACACCCTGACACAGCACTTACTGTAGAATGACCAGAATGTGTGTGTGTGTGTGTGTGTGTTTCTGTGTGGGTGTGTGTGTGTTTCTATGTGTGTGTGTGTGTGTGTATGTGTGTGTGTGTGTGTGTGTGTGTGGGTGTGTGTCTGTGTGTGTGTGTATGTGTATATGTGTGTGTGTGTGTGTATGTATGTGTGTGTGTGTGTGTGTGTGTGAGTGTGTGTGTGTGTGTGTGTGTGTGTGAGTGTGTGTGAGTGTGTGTGTATGTGTGTGTGTGTGTGTGTGTGTTTGTGTTTCCATATGTGTGTTTCTGTGTGTGTGTGTGTGTGTGTGTGTTTCTGTGTGTGTGTTAGGGGTGCAACGGTTCTCGGTTTTTTTACGGACGGTACGGTTTGCGTTCCACGGCTCAATTCACTAGTGAACCGTGACGGTTTTCGGTTTTCGTTTTCGTTTCCGTTTTTTTTTTTTTTTTTTTTATTTTTTTTTTTACCTTTATTTTACCAGGAAGTCACATTGAGATTAAAACCTCTTTTACAAGAGAGACCTGGCCAAGACAGGGTCAAAATAGTAGCTTAAAAAAACAGTTCAGATAACAAGACAGGACATAAGACAGTGGCAACAATACAATAGACAAACAATGGTAGGGGTATTTACAAGGTGATTAAAACATTGAGAAGTCTAACCAAAGCAGGTACAGCGAGCGGTGACCACATCCTTTAATCTACGCTTTAAGATACTTATGGAAATAAGGGCCTCTAATTTAAAAGTAGTCTGTAGGTCATTCCAAGACCAAGGGCCATAATAAGACAAGCTTGCCCTTCCAACATTGTTCATGATAAGTGGCACCTTGTATTGTAGCCATCTACGAGACCTGAGACCCGAGCCACTCGGTATAGGGATGAACTTCAGGCCCAGATAATTCGCTAAGAAGCCAGAGATGATTTTAAACACAAGAGTGTACCAGTGTTGGAGCCTTCTGACAGAAAGAGATGGCCATCCAACCAGACTATACAGTGTACAGTGATGGGTCCTGAAGGCACTATTGGTGATGTATCTTAGAACCGAATGATACAGGGGGTCTAGCTTGGATAAAGTGGACAGAGAAGCAAACCTATATACTGTATCACCATAATCCAATTGTGAAAGGAAAAGGGCGGAGACAAGACGTTTTCTGGAAGCCAAGGAAAAGCAAGATGTAAATCTATACAGGAAGCCCACTGTACGCTTAAGCTTTATGGCGAGAAGATCAATTTGGCCGCGTTCGTAAATTAGCTCTGAGAGCGCCGGAGCGTCCACGTGAATGCCTCGAACGCGGCCTTTGGTCAGAGGTCGAGTTGGTCTGGAACGTTTGTTTCTGAACCGAACCGTACCGAAAACCGTGACCCAAAATACCGAACCGTACCGAACCGTGGGCCAACTGAACCGTTGCACCCCTAGTGTGTGTGTGTGTGTAT
>NC_137676.1:937348-942348 GCF_963989245.1 Nansenia antarctica
ATGCTGTAATGTTATGATGTTCTTGATTGTTAGTGTTCATTTTCTTGAGAATTGTAATCGAAAAATATTGTTATTGTGTTTATTTATTATATTGTGTTATTTGTATTTTTAGGTTTTTTGTTGGGAGACAGTGTTATGTGGTTCAGTTCAATAAATGTAAACTTGCCCCATGTTGTGACAGTTTTTTGGGGGGTGAGGTGGGGCTCACCATTTTTTTGTCCACCCAAGGGGGGCTTGACAGAAAAAGTTTGAGAACCACTGCTGTACAGCAACCATCGTACACATACGATATTAACACAACCATCGTACACACACAATATTAACACAACCATCGTACACATCCAATATTAACACAACCATCGTACACATCGAATATTAACACAACCATCGTACACATCGAATATTAACACAACCATCGTACACATACGATATTAACACAACCATCGTACACACACAATATTAACACAACCATCGTACACATCCAATATTAACACAACCATCGTACACATCGAATATTAACACAACCATCGTACACATCCAATATTAACACAACCATCGTGATCGTACACACACAATATTAACACAACCATCGTACACATCCGATATTAACACAACCATCGTACACATCCAATATTAACACAACCATCGTACACATCGAATATTAACACAACCATCGTACACACACAATATTAACACAACCATCGTACACATACAATATTAACACAACCATCGTACACATCCAATATTAACATAACCATCGTACACATACAATATTAACACAACCATCGTACACATACAATATTAACACAACCATCGTACACATACAATATTAACACAACCATCGTACACATATAATATTAACACAACCATCGTACACATACGATATTAACACAGAGGATATTTCAGATGTGGGTTAACAGATACAACAGCATTACTGTAACACTACATCTACTCTAAGGGTACAAAAAGCAACGCTGTCTCCATATTGAGCGGCTACCGATAATAGCAGACACTCACACACACCACACACACACACACACACACACACACACACACACACACACACACAAACAGACATACACAGACACAGACACACACCACACACACACACACATACACACCACACACACACACACAGACACACACACACACACACACACACACACACACCACACACACACAGACACACACACACACACACACACACAGACACACACACAGACACACAGACAGACACACCAGGGGGATCAGTAGCTAAGTGCCCCAGATGACAGTTGTTCATCTCTCTGGTCTGTTTCATGTCAGCTTCAATATTACACACACACACACACACACACACACACAGGTTCAATATTACAGGATGTCAGTTTGAAGCCTCCCACCGCTCAGCCATGGGGGCCACAGGCTCTTATTACAGTGACATCAGGAGGGCTGTACAACCCCCCCCACACACACACACACACACACACATACACACACACACACACACACACACACACACACACACTCAAACTCACATTCTCACACACAGACTTCAACACACACTCTCTTACGGATATACACACTCACACACACACACACACACACACACACACACCCTAGCCCCTTGAAAACCCAAAACGGCGTCAGTCCTGGTGGGCTTCCCCCCTCCCTCCCCCCTCCCCCCCCCGTGTCATTTCCTGTCAGGGGGGAGCTGCCCCAAAACATGCCCTCCGGGGTAAACAACCCAGTCTTTACCCCCCTCCACACACACACACCCCCCCCCCCCCCTCCACGCTCCACCACTAGGTCTGGGCACAGGTCCGCACCTCACCACACTGACACACGTCAACATACTATACAACACATAGAGACACAACACTTACAACACATACAACACATAGAGATACAACACATACAACACATATACAGAGATACAACACATACAACACATACAGGTGCAACTCAAAACATTTGAATATCGTGCAAAAGTTCATTTATTTCAGTAATTCAACTTAAGGCGTTAAACTTAGATATTATATAGACTCAATACATGCAAAGCGAGATATTTAAAGCCTTTATTTGTTATACATTTGATGATTATGGCTTACAGTAGTCTGATACGTACCGTGTATATGTAGATGGTAAATGGACTGCACTTATATAGCGCCTTTTTTGCTGCTCCAAAGCTGCTCCAAAGCGCTTTACAACGGCCTCTCATTCACCCATTCACACACACATTCACACACCAATGGCGGCAAGCTGCCATGCAAGGCGCCGGCCGGCCCGCTCACTGGGAGCAATTTGGGGTTCAGTGTCTTGCCCAAGGACACTTCGACATGTGGCCAGCCGGGGCTCGAACCGCCGATCTGCCAACCTTGCGATCATTAGACGGCGGCTCCTCTACCTCCTGCACCACAGCCTCCCCACAAATGTCTACAATACTTTATTGATATAAGTCAGGGGACTAATCGCCACCCCCGCCCCCCAGAAATGAAATAATAATAATAATAACTAAAACATATTTTAAAATGGATCCCTCACTCGCTAGGGCTGGACAATCTCTACAGTATCTCTACAGTATCTCTACAGTATCGTGACACATTTAACAAACACTTAAAAAAAGACAAGTCCCTCCCGATCAACCGCCAAGCCGCCCACACAAACACAACATCCCTCCAGTTACCTTACGGCTCTTCAGGACGCCTCCAAAACACGAAAAAACACTTATCTCTCTTCTTCTACAAAAACACTTATCTCTCTTCTTCTACAGACGAACACGCAGGAGATATAACCACCTGTCTGTCAGGACTGACTCAGAGACACCTTACGTCCTAGCCTGAACCATGTTTAATACCACAAGTAGTCAAACCGTCCCGAAACCAGCTGTTGGAGGCATATACTGTAAGTGTGCGACACACACACACACACACACACACACACACACACACACACACACACCCTGAGGCCCTTCCTCCCCTCCCGCAGCATAATGATTGGTGGGTACACACACGATGGGGGTACTTTAGGCAGGCTGGCACTGCAGGAATGGCTGCTGCTGCTGTTTTTGCCCGGCTACATACTTCTGCCTCCCCCGTACAGGAAATGGTCACTCGTCAACGCCACAAATAAACGCTGTTTATTTCCTGTCAGCAGATTCCTTGGGGGGACGTTTTTTTTTTCCTTCTTCTTCTTCTTCTTCTTCTCTTTCTTCTGTTTCTGTTTCTTCTTCTTCTTCTTCTTCTTCTGTTTCTGTTTCTTCTTCTTCTTCTGTTTCTTCTTCTTCTTCTGTTTCTTCTTCTTCTTCTCCTGTTTCTCCTTCTCCTCTTCCCCCTCCTCCTCCTCCTCTTTCTTCTTCTTCTTCTTCTCTTTCTTCTTCTTCTTCTTCTTCTTCTTCTGTTTCTGTTTCTTCTTCTTCTTCTGTTTCTTCTTCTTCTTCTGTTTCTTCTTCTTCTTCTCCTGTTTCTTCTTCTTCTTCTCCTGTTTCTCCTTCTCCTCTTCCCCCTCCTCCTCCTCCTCCTCTTTCTTCTTCTTCTTCTGTTTCTTCTTGTTGTTGTTGTTGTTCTTCTTCTTCTTCTGTTTCGTCTTCTTCTTTTTTTAGATCATGTAAACATTGCGGTCTGCAGTCAGAGCTGGACGTCTGTGGCGCGCGGTGCCAGGGACGCAGGGGAACATGTGTCCTCATCAAAGATGGAATGATACACAACAGATTGCGGTGGATATTTATGGATAATGTGAAACACACTTTTTGAGTGCGTGTCTGTGTCTCTGTGTGTGTGTGTGTGTGTGTGTGTGTGTGTGTGTGTGTCTGTGTGTATGTGTGTCTGTGACTGTGTCTCTGTGTGTGTATCTATATGTGTGTATCTGTGTGTGTGTGTCTGTGACTGTGTGTGTGTATCTGTGTGTGTGTGTGTGTGTGTGTGTGTGTGTCGCTGTGTGTGTGTGTGTGTGTGTGTGTGAGTGTGTGAGTGTGTGTGTGTGTGTGTGTGTGTGTGTGTGTGTGTGTGTGTGTGTGGACAAACAGATGTGTATTGTTCCTGATGCAGACACACCAGCAGGACTGTGGTATGAATCCCTTTTTTCCGTCAACATCGGAACAACTTGGGTTCCACAACCACGTGACAAACTCCAACAAACATCTCACTGACAAAAACATTCTAAAACATCAGTCATATGACCCTGTGATAGCTTTTTGTCATCCTCGAGGTGATGAAATTAGGGATTTCACTGCCATACAGACAAAAAAGGAAGCGAATTGGCATTTTTTGGTTCCAGCTTGATTCATTTCCGCGTAAATAGATGTGAATCGGACTGATTTCCTTGTAAGATCTAATTTTTACGACCTAGCACCTCAGTTTCAGACCGAATAACTGAAATGTGAGACCTTTTTAGGCCTTAGAAGTTGGGATTGCTGGATTTGAGACTTCAAGGCTTTTTAAGACCAGCCCTGATGTATACTGTCTGATGCATGCGTTAAAGTAGTATACGCCCATCACCCAACACCTTATTAGGAACAACTGTACACCTTCTCATTCGTGGAGGTGGTGTAATGGTGTGGGGAATGTTTTGTTGGCACACTTTGGGCCTGTTAATACCAATCAATCATCTCTTGAATGCCACGGCCTATTTGAGTGTTGTTGTTGACCATGTGCATCCCTTCACAGCCCCATCTTCTAACGGCTACTTCCAGCATGGTGATGCACCGTGTCACAAAGCAAAAGTCCTCTCAAACTGGTTTCATGAACACAACAATGACTTCAGAGATCTTCAGTGTAGGGGTGGGCATCGACGATCGATAATTGATCGATAAGGATCTTGGTCGATCACAAAATAAAACATTTGGTCGATCACAAAAAAAAAAAAAAAAAATTTTTTTTTTTTTTTGTGATCGACCAAATGTTTTATTTTGTGATCGACCAAGATCCTTATCGATCAATTATCGATCGTCGATGCCCACCCCTACTTCAGTGGCCTTCCCAGTCACCGGATATAAATCCAACAGAACACCTTTAGGACGAGGT
>NC_137676.1:949848-952348 GCF_963989245.1 Nansenia antarctica
TTTCTCTAACACACACACACACAGACACACACACACACACACACACACACACACACAAAGCCTGGTTTGGTCAAAAGGTACACCTGGTTACGGTGCGCACACACGCACGCACACACACGCACACAGACGCACGCATTGCACACACACGCACGCACACGCACGCATGCACACACACGCACACACCAGGGTTTCCGTTAACCGGTAATTCCCGGACTTTGTCCGGTAAAAGTTGTTGAAGTCCGACAAATTGAAAACTCGTCGGACATAAATGTCCGGTGAAAATAATTCCCTCTAAGCACAATTTGAATACAATTCGCTAAAGTTCACATTCTGATTCCTTCTATTTTAAAAAAGACGAATATATAGGCTATGTATTTATTTTATTATGATATGATTTGACACCGGCATGATGATGACTCCTAATGTGTAGGCTGCCTATGCGAAACAGCGGTTGTTTCCGGTGTGCGCTATAACTCGTGCACAATCGAGTCGAGGCAGAGAGGAGGATAGCGATGTTTCTCTCTGTGATAGTGTGATTATGCAAGCCTTTTCTGAAAGGGATGAGAACCCGATTGTTTCAGCTTCTCCCAGGGAGAAAGTGGTAGAGTTACCATCCTCCCCGAGTCCTACCATACCATCCGCTGACAGCCTATCTCTGCCTGTAACCGGCGAGCGATTGCGTGTCGCTCAAGTAGCTGATCAGTCATTAAACAAATGTTTTTTACATGCAGCTAGTGAGGAATCTGAAATAGGGGGCAACGTAGTTTATTTCCTTAACGATGGGATATTAATGCGTAAATGGTCTCCTCCTAATGCAAATGGTTGTGAGTGGAATACTGTAAAACAAGTGGTTGTGCCTGTGGGTTATAGACAACAGGTGTTATCTGTAGCACATGAGAGCCAGTGGTCAGGACATTTAGGTATAACTAAAACTTATCAGCTGATATTGAAACATTTCTTTTGGCCCGGACTGAAGGCGGATGTTGCCAAGCACTGCCGCTGTTGCCATACTTGTCAGATGGCGGGTAAGCCTAATCAATCCATTCCACCCGCACCATTGCATCCCATTCCTGCTATAGGGGAGCCATTTGAACGTGTAATAATTGATTGTGTTGGACCTTTGCCTAGGACTAAAAGTGGAAGTCAGTATTTGCTTACTATTATGTGCGCTGCTACTCGTTTTCCCGAAGCTGTTCCGTTGCGTAACATATCAGCCAGCTCAGTGGTGAAAGCTTTAACAACGTTTTTTTCCACATTCGGTCTTCCTCTTGTTATACAATCTGACCAGGGCACTAACTTTCAGTCTAAGCTTTTCAAACAAGCCCTAAGAACGTTAGGGGTACGATGTCACGCCAGAAGCCTACATGCTTGCACTGTTCAATAAAATGTTATACATCTAGACATTGTGGTATTTCTTTATATACGTATCCCAGCCTGCCTATTGTTTCTCAATAAACAGTTATGTTCTCCTCATTGACATACTCCCGAGTCCGATTAAGTATGATTTGACAGGCAGCTAAACGAAATGCCTTCCCAACCAGCGAGACCTGGTTATAGAAATGACGTTGTTTTATTGATAAAAAAAAGGGTAAAACTGGAAAGAGAAAATAGAAAACTCACATTAATCCCAAACAATTTAACAAACTTCAGTTAACGTAATGTGGAGTCTGTTCATTGATCGATGCTGTCTGTTCAGTTCCCAGTGAGGCGCCCGTTCAGCGCTGGACATAATGGCATAGCGCGCATGCGAATCATGTTATATTATTATATATTATATAGCTCGCATCTAATCGTATCGGATGAGAAATAGACATTAAATGGCATATATAGGCCGCTACACAACAGTAATCACCGCGACAAACAGCTATTATTAGATTTATTTATTTATTTTTTTTATATTTTAATATGATGACCGGAATATATCACGTTTGTCCGGTAAATCGAAATCTTCCCGGACACGATGTCCGGCGGCAATTTTTTCTAACGGAAACCCTGGCACACACATGTTAGGGCTGAAGTTAGCCTCCTGACGCCTGACATGTACCTAGCTACTGTTACTGTGCTACCTAGCTACTGTTACTGTGCTACCTAGCTACTGTTACTGTGCTACCTAGCTACTGTTACTGTTACTGTGCTACCTAGCTACTGTTACTGTTACTGTACTACCTAGCTACTGTTACTGTACAGTAACCAAGCCCGTCAACATAACCTCCCTTATATAGATGTTCTAATTAGGAGACCTTGTGAGTCTGGAATTAGCCTCTTCCAAGCAGCAGCACAACCCCCCCCTCCCGGGGGTATTTCAGTCTCACCCTGTAGGTGACCTTCGACCTTTCAGGGTGGAGTTTACCCACGGCCCCGACGGAACAGAACAGGAGAGAACGCGGCCAGTCAAGAGGCAAGTGCAAAGACACACACACACACACACACACACACACACACATACACACACACATACACACACAAGTGCAAAGACACACCCGTGGTCTCGAGGCCGCCT
>NC_137676.1:957348-967348 GCF_963989245.1 Nansenia antarctica
CACGATCCCGCCCCCCCCCCCCCACACACACACACACACACACTCACACACACTCACAAAATCATCTTTCCACCCCCTCCCAGTCTATCTTCAGTACGACTGCAGCATCCAGTAATAACACTAACCTACCCCCCCCCTCCTCCCCGCCCCCGCCAGATATGTGTTTCATGTCTTCTAGGGGAGTGGACGGCACAGTCGGGACTCTTCCGTCTCCTGTGCGTTTGAACTCGACACACAACCTGGAACTGCTTACACACACACACACACACACACAGACACACAACCTGGAACTGCTTACACACACACACACACACACACACACAGACACACAACCTGGAACTGCTTACACACACACACACACACACAGACACACAACCTGGAACTGCTTACACACACACACACACACACACAGACACACAACCTGGAACTGCTTACACACACACACACACACACACAGACACACAACCTGGAACTGCTTACACACACACACACACACACAGACACACAACCTGGAACTGCTTACACACACACACACACACACACAGACACACAACCTGGAACTGCTTACACACACACACACACACACACACACACAGACACACAACCTGGAACTGCTTACACACACACACACACACACACACAGACACACAACCTGGAACTGCTTACACACACACACACACACACACACACAACCTGGAACTGCTTACACACACACACACACACACACACACACAACCTGGAACTGCTTACACACACACACACACACACACACAGACACACAACCTGGAACTGCTTACAGCAGAGGAGATAACAGTCTTGGGTTTCGGGGGCTGGACATCGGGGGGGGTGCTGTGTGTGTGTGTCATCGCACGCACCCCCACGAGCACACACACACACGCACACGCACACGCTTGCACACACACACAGAGACACACACACACACACACACACACACACACAGTCTAAACCAGGAGGTTTTGACATGGAAAAACAAGTGTCACACCCACACAGGAAACGGTGGAACCATCCCTGTAAAAAGTTCAACAGTAAAAAAATAATATATATATAAATAAATAAATTAAAAACACACCAGCAACATGAGGCTCCAATAACCAGCCCTGCAGCTCCAGGACATCAAAGACGTTGATGGTCCCAGAATGCACAGCACCATAGTCCACGTCGACATGAACGCTCGTGACAAGTCGACGTATCGTGTGACCAGAGCGCTGACGTGAGTTACAGTAAGAGTTCAGACGCCGTACCGTACAGAAAGACATGAAAGAGGACCGCAACACCCCCCCCACCCTCCCAAGCCCCCCCACCTCCACCACTGTCTCACTTTAAGTCCAACACAGGAAGTAGTCAGGCCCCTGACTGCCACACTCCACACTCCTATAACCCCCCCCCCCCCCCCCGGCACCTCCAGGTTGTTAGGGAGCCCAGTAAATCACCAGAGGGGGAAAACTGCCCCCCTGTCCACCCCTGTCAACCCTGTCACCCCTGTCCACCCTGTAGTGTTACAGGGTGGCACGGGGGGGGGGGGGGGGGGGTCGTACACTCTCAGGTTACGTTCTCACGAGATTTAGGTGCCAGTGGAAACACCTGCCACCCCCTGCAGCTCTGGGGGGCTCCCTGTACCTCCCTGTACCTCCCTCCCTCCCTGTCCCTCCCTCCCTGTCCCTCCCTCTCCCTCCCTCCCTGTCCCTCCCTCCCTCCCTCCCTGTCCCTCCCTCCCCCCCTCCCTGTCCCTCCCTCCCTGTCCCTCCCTCCCCCCCTCCCTGTCCCTCCCTCCCTCCCTCCCTGTCCCTCCCTCCCCCCCTCCCTGTCCCTCCCTCCCTCCCTCCCTGTCCCTCCCTCCCTGTCCCTCCCTGGTGACAGCCTGAAGGGTTCTTCCTTCATCTCCTCCTTTCTTTCTCTCTCTTCCTCAGTGGTGACTGATCTGGGGGCCGTTCCACTAACGTTGATTAGTATATCGGCGATTAAAATAAATCAGGCGATCAGGCAACTCGGGATTGGAATTCAAGCCTCAGGTGATTCCTCGAACGAGGATCAGGCTTGTGTCATGAGTGTTCACAGAACACCGGCTTAGAAATCCTCGATATGGTCGCGTGCACGCAGACATAAAGAGCCCCGAAGAGTCGATCTGTCGAAATGAAGATACTCCACTCTGCAGGGGTCCTACATTTGCGCAGCATTCAGAATTATTGATCTTTATGAAGACGGAAAAATAAGATGTCAAATAGTGCAATACTGCCGCAATTAACAAGGCGGGGGAAATGGTTTGGCAAGAAATTGCTGACCGATTAATTGCGTAGGTCATACTAGCCCCAGTTATTGTTATATGTTCATATTTTAATAAATGAATATTTACTACTGTGGTGATATCAGCAGCAGGCTACAAGCCGTCATATCGCCGCAATGGCCTAGTGGTATCAACCGCTGCCATAGTATTTCTTCGTCATTTTATATCGGTGGTTCAAATCCCTCTTCAGACCCACTTTTTACTGCATTTCGTTGTCTGAATCTAATCTAAAATCTCATCTAAAAAAGTATGTAGGCTATAAAATTATGGTGCAGGCTAATTTACAAGAACTGACACGATTACAATGGTGTTTGAAGCCTTTGCATGAAGGCTTCGGTTAAATGTAAAAAATGAATAAATAATCACTTAAATCAAGTCTCGAACTCGCAACCTTCGGAACTCTAGCTGGTTGCCTTAACCACTGCGCCAGCCAGACCGCTGTGACAAAAGCAAATTGATAGACATACCTATTTATTTATTTTATTTTTTTACACTTTTTAATTTATTTATCTATCGATCTATCTATCTATCACACTTTCAAAATATCAGGTTATCTATCTATCGATCGATCACACTTTCAAATTAAATTAACACTTGTAGAGCCAAATTACAGATTGTAGCCAATGGCGGCCAAAATTGAGGATTTTATATTTGTAGATGATTCGCAATGCATCCTGGTATCAAGGGGTAGCGTACCCCTAGCCCTTCGAAGCTAGTCTGGTCCTGGAATCGCTCGAAACGAAGTAATAGTTAGCCCTCCCCCTTACCCCTAGCCCTCGATGAAATATGAATTGGGACAGCCCTCCCCCTAAACGTGAACGCGCAAATCGAGCCATAGGGGTGAAAACGAAGGGCTAGGGGTGAATTGGGATTGGCCCTAAGTGCCTTACTCAAGGACACACTAGTAGTGGTGTGGTTTCAGGCGGGATTTGAACTCACAACCTTCCGATCACAAGTCCAACTCACTATCCACTAGACCACCACTACCCCCACTCTTAGCCTGCTCGCGACCAGAATAACTCGGGAGGCTAGGTTGCATAGCAACCAAACAGCGAATTATTTAAGCCACATTGATGGAACCGAACGCAAGATAAAATTATCGCCAATTAGAACATTATCACAGATTAGAAGATAATCGTGCTTCGTGGAATAGGGCCCTGATCTGATCTGATCTGAGGGTTTAACAAGTGTAAGTCGTCATACTGGTGAAGCCAACCGATCCATTTCCCCATGACTGAAGTCTGGCTTAAGTCTGGGTTTTTGGAAAATGTCAAAATGGATAATAAGCTTGTTTTCACAACAACAACAACAACACTAATAACAACAACAACACCAACAACACTCAGACCACCTCCACCATCCCCTATCAGCATCATCAGCCTGCCCCGTTATAATAATAATAATAATAATAATAATAATAATAACTTTTTATTTGTATAGCACTTTTCCTGCAAACGTTGCAGCTCAAAGTGCTCCAATCATTATATAATCATCATTTAATCATTTAGTCATTTAAAGGCAATATTAAAAAGATGGGTTTTTAGTCTTGACTTGAACATAATGTGCTGAGGTTGCATCCCTAATGTTAACTGGCAGTGTATTCCACAATCTGGGTGCATAACATGAGAATGCAGCCTCACCAAATCTCTTCCTTTGACCCCATTAGGGTCATTATGACCCATGTTCTATCAGCCTTATGACCCCATGGAGACAAAGCAAAGTAATGACATAGCAAAGTGTCCATCTTGCACCTGTCTCATAGCTGCACATACCTCTGACCTACTCAGTCCAAACCAATGTGAGACGTTCCCTATGTCTGACTAACCTTTTACCCAGACGGTTAAGCCGAAGTAATTTTTAAAAATGTGGACAATTCGTGAATTATTTCTGAAAACACCCACATGTCATTGATATAAATCACAGTGATTTCTATCACAGCCCCTCTGGTCATAAACAAGTCAGAATGAAGGCAATTTACTGTATGGTATGTGGTGTGCCTCGATCCCAGCGCAATCGTAAGATTCATCCACTCGCTGGGATTCAGAACAATACGAATGCGAAGTGATTGACAGTTTCGACATGATTTGAACTTTTTTGCACAAAACTGAACATTGCACATCAAAATATCCCCCAGCACTTACTTTGTGTCTGTGTTACTGTGCGACGTGACTGTCTGAACCTGACAGGTACGGGTGCTGATCGACGCACCTTGACGGGAGAATAGTAGTTCTTCATTGATCTGACGTTTAGATTGATTGATCTTACACGTCAAAAAACAATACTGTAGCCTGTAACCAGGGGACAGGGGACTTAACTTTGACCCACTGCAACTTCTGAGACTGAGAAGTGTTGGGTACCTTGGCACCATGCGACTATTCAATGGACCATCTCAAAGCGCATGTCTGCCGCTCCAATTGCTTGGGGGGTGCGGTTCGTAGATTCGCTCTGAGGGCGCCGGAGCGCACACTGGGTTCAACGTCATAAAGGGACCAAGTCATTTGATTGGACAAGAGGCATTCCATGAGTGCTGATCAGATTTTTCAGAGCGAGCTTACGAACGCGGCCTTAGTGCCACAAGCTGTCCAACGCTGTTGTGGTGTCCGTGTTGTGTTTGATCGAGTGGCAAGTTATTGTTCAATGATTTAGACGTTTGTTTTGGTATTCCGGTCAAAGATGTGTGTTCACGTTGAGCAGAAGCCGGCAGGTGTACGTGGAGGTGTAGACATGTACAAGATCATGTCCCTCAGGGCAAACATGGCTCACGATGATAATTGTCTTCAGGTGGTGCTGCTCGTTCAAGGGTCAGAGATTGGGAGTTTTCTCCGTTTCTCACCAACCAACATAAATTAAACAGACACATTCCATCATCGTCGCTAAAGGGAAATCCAGACTTGTTTTGATACATTTCGCAAGATTTATAAAACCAAAAACATCCGGGTTTATTTTTGATAAATTTGGCAAGATGTATTTAAAAATCCAGGTTTATTTTGATACGTCTCGCGAGACCTATAATAATAATAATAATAATAATAATAATAATAATAATAATATCAATAATAAGCCTGGATTTTCCTTTAGGATGTTGATGGAATACCCAGGAGCTGTATGGGAAAGCCCCCTTCTTTCCTAACCCTGAATTAAATATTGTTACAATTAAATATTGACCAAATGAAATATTGTTATAATTTGACGTTACATAATCGTGAATACCATCACCACCCCACTCTCTCTAAGAAAGAGCTAAAGAACGGCCAACCACTCCCTGAGGGCTAAAGAATGACATAACATAATTGCTTATTGGTATGAGTGGTATTTCTTTTTGAAAAATGACCTGTCAATTATGAAACATCTCTCCATCGATGACATCATCCGTGGCCCTGGAATGGCCTTATCTTGTTACAGTACCCTGCGTTACCCTGCATGACCTCTGGTGACGCTGCATCCTTCTGATGTCTGGGGAGGTCGTCTATGACCAGAGTTATTGATCATTTGTTTGTTTGTTTATTAGGATTCCCGTTAGCTAATGCCATGACATTAGCTAGTCTTCCTGGGGTCCGACACCAAAATCATATTTGGACAATTGTCCAAACATTATATACATACAGAAATGTGTCAACATTGTATACATACATACATCATAATAACAAAATAAAAGAATAACATTAAGAATTTAAAATAAATAACAAAAAGAAAATAAATGAAATAACAGATCAGCAAACAAGATAAATCATCTACTGTTCATTCAGAGTTAATTGTGTTAAGTGCTCTTTTATTGTTTTCTGGAAAGTGCCTCTAGAATTAGTTTTACTAACATGCTTGGGTAAAGACTTCCATCCTGTAATGGCTCTGTAAATGACAGTAGATTTGTCTTAGGTCTATAATAATAATAATCATCATAATCATAATAATAACCTATATTTGTATAGCACTTTTCCTGCAAACGTTGCAGCTCAAAGTGCTTTAATGTCCGATGACACGAGACATTGCATTCAATAAACTGTGGTCCTTATCCCAGTTTATTATCCTCTTCACTGATATGAATATGCCAGCATCTCATCTTTTCCAGTTGTGATAACACTTGTGATAACACACACTGCTGATCCTCCAAATCAAATCATAAAACATTTTTCTCTTAACCTTTCCAGTTGACATACAGAGGGAGAGATCTTCCTTAGTTGTTTAAGTTTTTTATCAAATCAAATGAATTTCCCTGTCAACAAACAGCATGTGAAAAAGACAACAGCAGTCAGAGAAGTAGCCAGACCATGCCAAGTCCTCCATTCCAGCAGTCTATCTCTGAGTTCACCACAACAAGGCCCTGTGTGAGGGAAGGACATGTCCGTCATCATTGGTCTAATACTGGAAACTAGGTCACGATGTGGAACTCCTGGGGTTTGGCCAGCTGCATCGCAAAGTAGCCTCCCCCGTACCTGCCAAGGCCTGTATGTAGTCTAGCCTAGCCTAGCCTGTACCTGCCAAGGCCTGTATGTAGCCTAGCCTGTACCTGCCAAGGCCTGTATGTAGCCTAGCCTGTACAGGGCCTGTATGTAGCCTAGCCTCCCCTGTACAAGGCCTGTATGTAGCCTAGCCTAGCCTGTACAGGGCCTGTATGTAGCCTAGCCTCCCCTGTACACGGCCTGTATGTAGCCTCCCCTGTACAAGGCCTGTATGTAGCCTAGCCTGTACAAGGCCTGTATGTAGCCTAGCCTGTACAAGGCCTGTATGTAGCCTAGCCTAGCCTGTACAAGGCCTGTATGTAGCCTAGCCTCCCCTGTACAAGGCCTGTATGTAGCCTAGCCTAGCCTGTACAGGGCCTGTATGTAGCCTAGCCTCCCCTGTACAAGGCATGTATGTAGCCTCCCCTGTACAAGGCCTGTATGTAGCCTAGCCTCTCCTGTACAAGGCCTGTATGTAGCCTAGCCTGTACAAGGCCTGTATGTAGCCTAGCCTCCCCTGTACAAGGCCTGTATGTAGCCTAGCCTGTACAAGGCCTGTATGTAGCCTCCCCTGTACAAGGCCTGTATGTAGCCTCCCCTGTACAAGGCCTGTATGTAGCCTCCCCTGTACAAGGCCTGTATGTAGCCTAGCCTGTACAAGGCCTGTATGTAGCCTAGCCTGTACAAGGCCTGTATGTAGCCTAGCCTGTACAAGGCCTGTATGTAGCCTAGCCTAGCCTGTACAAGGCCTGTATGTAGCCTAGCCTCCCCTGTACAAGGCCTGTATGTTAGCCACTGTGTCGTCACTGGAACATTTCGGGGGGGGGGGGGGGGGGGGGGTGTAGCCCTACGTAAGTCGCTGAGCTAGCTGATATCATCCTTAATCCTATTGGTTGGGGGAATGAGGGATTTCTCATGTGGTTGTTTTGTGGGAAACAGATCGCTAGAATCAAATGCACCTTAACGTCTTTTTTACACACCAACCATTCACACACAAGAGCTTAAGATCGACCGATAACTTCGTAGGCTCCTGTGGGTTTTGATAACGATTCGAGAACACTGAGAGCTTTGGGCAGAGAGAAAGGGCAGTCATATCAACAGGATCAAGTGGACTCTCAAGTGGCATATTTGTATCGGTGAAACAAACCTCGACCCTGTTAAATCTGTCCTCCTACTGACTACGTTGACAACCTCCGACAGAAGGCCCGAAAGGGGGAAGCTCTCTTTCTTTATCACCTGATTTACGATACGGGTCTTGTGCCCTTTGTCGACAGGCGGAAGCGGGGGTTTGTGGGTAATCTGGACCGAGGGGAGCCTATGAGTGATCGCTCCGCCGGGGATCGGCCTCGCCTCTGAACCTTTCTCTACGGAGGATCGTCTTTCCTTTCCTGGGGAGGGATGACCTCATCATCAGGCAGACTGGAGGATCCCTGACAGCAGGGTTGCCAGATGGGGCGGGGTTCCCGCCGAATGGGCTGCTTTTGATCACACTGGTGGGCCAGGAAAAAAACATTTGGGGTGGTGCGGACGGGCTGGATAAATAGCATTTAGGGTTAGGTATCAAAACGTCAGTGCCTGAAAGTTACAAAACGAGTGAAGTTAAAACACACAACCTAGTAGCTACATACAATGTGCAGGTTTTTATTTTATTTTACAAACATCGTTGGCAACAGACAAACAGTTTAGGGGGCAGGAGATGGGCACCTGCCTCTAAACCAGCGGTTTTCTAACAATCCAGGTTTTGGGCTGGTGGTTTTTGGTGGATTTAGCGGGTTTTAGACTGTGGTTAGGCTGGAAATGGTCAATCCCGTCTGGCAACCCTACGCAGGTGTCAGGCCTGCAGACAGACAACAAGCTAAGCTAACAGACTTAGCAGACTGCGTCTTACAGCCTCCTAATTAAAGGAACAACAGTCAGATAGCAAGTTAGAAGGTTATATCTTTTAATATTTATACTTTTATACTTGTCAGAAAGCTTAAAGCCTGCTTTACAAAAGTTTTTGAGCTAAGCTAATAGGCTAGCAGTCTTATTGACCTGTGCTAAAGCTTATATATGGTCAGGCTCTCAGCAAGTCAGATAGGACCTGATCTAACACAGCAGGTCAAACAGTCAGCTGCTATTGTACTAACAAAGGCTTCGGAGACCGTGCTTTTTCATGAGCTGCACCCCGCCTCTGGAACTCTCTCCCTCAGCCACTCAGAGACTCTGGAACTCTCTCCCTCAGCCACTCAGAGATTCACCCTCACTCTCAACTTTTAAGTCCTACCTCAAGGCCTACCTGTTCTCCCACGGATACAACCTCCCCTACCCCTAACCATCTCCCCTAACCCTGCCAACCCCCCAACCCCCCCATTTTACTCCGGTAATATCGATGAGCAATGCTATGAATGACATTAAATGGGGAGAATTGTCTGTAATGATACACGTTTGAGTCATCTACATCAGCACACACTGACTGTAGAGCAGCTTTCTGTGGTCAACTTCAATACGCAGCGTTATATAATTAGGGGGAAATGATGTACTGTCCAAAAATGGACATTTATCTCAGAAGACTTGGACCGTGGGACTCAGTGATGACTTCCTGGATCTGAGATAAACACTTCCTGTTTCCTGCTGACGCTGGTGACCACTTTGGCCCTGAAGAAGTAAGTAAGTAAGTAAGTAAGTAATGTTTATGTATATAACACATTTTACTACGACAAAAACAGCCGCCCAAAGTGCTTAACAGAAAACACTAGTAAAAGAGAAACAACAGATAAAAATACACTAAAAACAAGGTGCAATACAAAATACAAGTGCAGAAATAAAAGTACAAAACGTGCAGTGTCGGGAGGCAGGCTCACCTCAGGTCAAAGGCCAGGGAGAAAAGGTGTGTCTTAGCTAGAAGAAGGCTGGGATGTGTCGAGCATAGCGACTAGTTTCAGATAGAAACGTTACAGCGACGTCAGGCTCTGACTGGTAGGGTGGTGGTGGCCTAGTGGACAGTGAGTCATGAGGTCATCAGATCAAATCCCATCAGGGAACACTCACCACCAGTGTTCCCTTGAGTACGGCACTTAGACCTCAGTTACTCAAGGGAGACTAGCTGGTCTCTGGAATCTCTTATTGTAAGAAGCTTTGGATAAAAGCGTCTGCTCCCCTCACAGACCTCCATAGCTCCAGATCATTGAAGAGAGCACGCAAGATTGTGTCTAACCCCTCACATCCAGCTCACAGCTTGTTTGCATTACTCCCTTCTGGACAGCGCTACAGGGCCACCAGG
>NC_137676.1:972348-984848 GCF_963989245.1 Nansenia antarctica
CGGCCTCAGGGTCACTTCCTGGTTCTGTCTGCCCTTTCTGCTCTGATTGGCTCTTTATGACATCATCATCTCCTCCACCACCCGGAGACATGCCAGCACTGTCCACAGATGATGATGTCATCTAGATAACCTTCTCAGGTTACAATGGGGTTAGTAGGTAGCGATTCTGGCCAGAGGAAAAAATCCCATGAGAAGAACTTTCATTTAATGCTCTCTCTCTTCTCTCTCTTCTCTCTCCTTCTCTCCCTCTCTTCACCTTTGACCCCCCCCGACCCCCTTTCTCTTCTACTCCCCCCCACCTCCCTGTCATCTACTCCTCTCTACACTTTCAACACGTACACTCAGAGCAGCTCAAAGTGCTCCAATCATTATATAATCATCATTTAATTATTTAGTCATTTAAAGGCAATATTTAAAAGATGGGTTTTTAGTCTTGAGTTTTGCTGAGGTTGCATCCCTAATGTAAATTGGCAGTGCATTCCACAATCTGGGTGCATAACATGAGAATGCAGCCTCACCAAATCTCTTCTTTTGTACAGAGAAAACCAGCGTCAGAAGACCTGAGAGCTCTATTGGGCTGATATGCTAGCAGAAGATCTGAGAGCTCTATTGGGCTGATATGCTAGCAGAAGACCTGAGAGCTCTATTGGGCTGATATGCTAGCAAAAGACCTGAGAGCTCTATTGGGCTGATATGCTAGCAAAAGACCTGAGAGCTCTATTGGGCTGATATGCTAGCAAAAGACCTGAGAGCTCTATTGGGCTGATATGCTAGCAGAAGACCTGAGAGCTCTATTGGGCTGATATGCTAGCAAAAGACCCGAGAGCTCTATTGGGCTGATATGCTATCAAAAGACCTGAGAGCTCTATTGGACTGATATGCTAGCAAAAGCTCTTTCAGATATTCTGGTGCTGTGCCAGTGAGAGCTTTATAAACAAAAGAACAAACCCTTTTTGTCATGACTACAGTCAAACCTTTTGAGTTGAGCTGCAGCGACTGCCCTCCAATGGTGCTGCTGCCTGTATGTACCATCTGGCCAACAGTAACCCTGCCCAGAGTTTGTGACGTGTATGAGAGTCCCTGAATAGAGTGTGTTCATTTACACTCAGGTATGAAAACCTCTCCACAGAGAGAGAGCCACTTCAGAGTCTCCTGTGACACCAATGCCACGTGCTCACTCTAATAACTCTAATAACTCTAATAACTCAAATAAGAGGTTTATAATGAGAGGGTACGCTACTTTAACTGTACTCTCTCTCTGTCTCTCTCTCTCTGTCTCTCTCCCTCTCTCTCTTTCTCTCTCTCTCTCTCTCTCTCTCTCTGTCTCTCTCTCTTTCTCTCTCTCTCTCTCACTCTCTCTCTCTTTCTCTCTCTCTCTCTCTCTCTCTGTCTCTCTCTCTCTCTCTGTCTCTCACTCTCATTCTCTCTCTCTCTCTCTGTCTCTCACTCTCATTCTCTCTCTCGCCCTCTCTCTCTCTGTCTCACTCTCTCTCTCTCTGTCTCTCATTCTCTCTCTCTCTCATTCTCTCTCTGTCTCTCATTCTCTCTCTCTCTCATTCTCTCTCTCTCATTCTCTCTCTCTCTCCCTCTCTGTCTCTCTCTGCTCTCTCTTTCGCCTCCATGTCATCTGCATTCCCCATCATCTGGAATCCCCCCCCTCCCCCCTTCCCCCCCCCCCCGGGCCACGCTCTGGCTGTCAGGACCATCTCAGCACCAGGGGGGGCTGGGGGGGCCAGAGAGAGAGGGGGGGGGGGGACAGCTTTCCTCCCCACGTCCAGCCAGGAGAGAAGGTCTTGGGTCAGTCTGGGTCACCGCCTCCCTCTGACTCTCTGGCTCACCTCAGACAAACTTTGACTTGTTCTGTCACTGGCGTTTTGCGTCAGACAGACTAGCGTGTTTCAGTTTCAAAACGTTTTTCTACCACGCTGAGAAGCGAGGAAAGGAAAGTATGTAAAAAAAAACTAGACTCCCAGGTGTCTAGTAGGCTAGTCCCCGAAAGAGTCGGCTCTTTTTTTCAAACACACAACCGCCGCTTTGTTTGTTGACAGTTTTGAAACATCGACGTGGACGCCGGGCGGACGACCCCCCCCCCCCCCATGAATGCTGCTGCCCCACATTTTTTTTATTGGGAACATTTACATGAAAGATGCCTTTCACTGATTGGGGCTTGACCGCAAGGCGAATCAAGGCGAT
Organism: Nansenia antarctica; assembly: GCF_963989245.1. Taxonomy (NCBI): domain Eukaryota; kingdom Metazoa; phylum Chordata; class Actinopteri; order Argentiniformes; family Microstomatidae; genus Nansenia; species Nansenia antarctica. Next base: position 974,542 of record NC_137676.1, read on the forward strand.
GGAAACAGGAAATAGCGCAGGTATATAAATACATAAACACAGCTCTCCCTTCGTGTTTTGAACGAACCGTTTCAGGGCTCTGCGGTGGGTCTCGTTCTCCCTCTTCAGTGTACCATCAAACATCAAATCCACACCAAACCAAAGTCAGCCCAACCCAGAGAGACCCAGCCAGCTAGCTAGCTGCTTCCCCCTGGAGACGGTACTTTGCTAGAACATTCTAAAAGGAGCGTCCGTGTCACCGGCAGGGCTAGCTCCCTCCTCTCCCTCAACAGCCTTTTTAAAGACAGCCCGACAGACGGAACTAGGCTGTCGCGGGGCTAAAGTTAGCCGCGCAATTAGTTCACACGCTAATTAGCGAGCGAGAGAGAGAGGAGCAGAGGGAGAGAGGGAGAGAAGGGAGGGCGGGGGGGGCGGGCGGGAGGGAGGGATAGATTTCCCTGGTGACAAAAAAAATAAAATAATTCAGAGCGAACTGAGTGAAAAGAGAGAAAGAGAGAGAGACCAGAGAGACCAGCTGGAAACTCCCCCCCCAAAAAACAAAACATCAAAAACAGGGAGGCTGGAAGACAAAAGACGCTGACCTCTGACCTCCTGATGAAAGTGGTGGTGTCATTTCCTGGTGGAACGCGCCCAAATAGGGGAGCAGAAAGGGAGGGAAGGGAATGTCTCTTGTGTTTTTTTTGTTCACTCCGTTTTGTGACGTTAATACTGTACGTGACACGTTCTAACGCTTTGGGGTCCTCACGTCGGGATCCCCATCGTACCGATCTGACTTTTTTCTTAGCTTAGCAGACCAGGGGCTGCTGGCAGTCGTCGTGAAGAAGTCTTTAGGGTTAGACACTGGAGAGACAGTACAAGGGGGGCAGTAGAGTCTCAGGAGGCATAGTGCTGGGGGGTAGTAGATGTCTCAGGAGACACAGTGCTGGGGGGTAGTAGATGTCTCAGGAGACACAGTGCTGGGGGGTAGTAGATGTCTCAGGAGACACAGTGCTGGGGGGTAGTAGATGTCTCAGGAGACACAGTGCTGGGGGATAGTAGATGTCTCTGGAGACACAGTGCTGGGGGGTAGTAGATGTCTCAGGAGACACAGTGCTGGGGGATAGTAGATGTCTCTGGAGACACAGTGCTGGGGGATAGTAGATGTCTCAGGAGACACAGTGCTGGGGGGTAGTAGATGTCTCAGGAGACACAGTGCTGGGGGGTAGTAGATGTCTCAGGAGACACAGTGCTGGGGGGTAGTAGATGTCTCAGGAGACACAGTGTTGGGGGGTAGTAGATGTCTCAGGAGGAGACACAGTGCTGGGGGGTAGTAGATGTCTCAGGAGACACAGTGCTGGGGGGTAGTAGATGTCTCAGGAGACACAGTGCTGGGGGATAGTAGATGTCTCAGGAGACACAGTGCTGGGGGGTAGTAGATGTCTCAGGAGACGCAGTGCTGGGGGGTAGTAGATGTCTCAGGAGACACAGTGCTGGGGGTAGTAGATGTCTCAGGAGACACAGTGCTGGGGGGTAGTAGATGTCTCAGGAGACACAGTGGTGGGGGGTAGTAGATGTCTCAGGAGACACAGTGCTGGGGGGTAGAAGATGTCTCAGGAGACACAGTGCTGGAGGGGTAGTAGATGTCTCAGGAGACACAGTGCTGGGGGGTAGTAGATGTCTCAGGAGACACAGTGCTGGGGGGTAGTAGATGTCTCAGGAGACACAGTGCTGGGGGGGTAGTAGATGTCTCAGGAGACACAGTGCTGGGGGGGTAGTAGATGTCTCAGGAGACACAGTGCTGGGGGGTAGTAGATGTCTCAGGAGACACAGTGCTGGGGGGATAGTAGATGTCTCAGGAGACACAGTGCTGGGGGGTAGTAGATGTATCAGGAGACACAGTGCTGGGGGGGTAGTAGATGTCTCAGGAGACAGTGCTGGGGGGTAGTAGATGTCTCAGGAGACACAGTGCTGGGGGGGTAGTAGATGTCTCAGGAGACACAGTGCTGGGGGGTAGTAGATGTCTCAGGAGACACAGTGCTGGGAGGTAGTAGATGTCTCAGGAGACACAGTGCTGGGGGTAGTAGATGTCTCAGGAGACACAGTGCTGCGGGGGTAGTAGATGTCTCAGGAGACACAGTGCTGGGGGGCTAGTAGATGTCTCAGGAGACAGTGCTGGGGGGTAGTAGATGTCTCAGGAGACACAGTGCTGGGGGGTAGTAGATGTCTCAGGAGACACAGTGCTGGGGGGTGGTAGATGTCTCAGGAGACACAGTGCTGGGGGGTAGTAGATGTCTCAGGAGACACAGTGCAGGGGGGTAGTAGATGTCTCAGGAGACACAGTGCTGGGGGGGTAGTAGATGTCTCAGGAGACACAGTGCTGGGGGGTAGTAGATGTCTCAGGAGACACAGTGCTGCGGGGGGTAGTAGATGTCTCAGGAGACACAGTGCTGGGGGGTAGTAGGTGTCTCAGGAGACACAGTGCTGGGGGGTAGTAGGTGTCTCAGGAGACACAGTGCTGGGGGGTAGTAGATGTCTCAGGAGACACAGTGCTGGGGGATAGTAGATGTCTCAGGAGACACAGTGCTGGGGGGTAGTAGATGTCTCAGGAGACACAGTGTTGGGGGGTAGTAGATGTCTCAGGAGGAGACACAGTGCTGGGGGGTAGTAGATGTCTCAGGAGACACAGTGCTGGGGGGTAGTAGATGTCTCAGGAGACACAGTGCTGGGGGATAGTAGATGTCTCAGGAGACACAGTGCTGGGGGGTAGTAGATGTCTCAGGAGACACAGTGGTGGGGGGTAGTAGATGTCTCAGGAGACACAGTGCTGGGGGGTAGAAGATGTCTCAGGAGACACAGTGCTGGAGGGGTAGTAGATGTCTCAGGAGACACAGTGCTGGGGGGTAGTAGATGTCTCAGGAGACACAGTGCTGGGGGGTAGTAGATGTCTCAGGAGACACAGTGCTGGGGGGGTAGTAGATGTCTCAGGAGACACAGTGCTGGGGGGGTAGTAGATGTCTCAGGAGACACAGTGCTGGGGGGTAGTAGATGTCTCAGGAGACACAGTGCTGGGGGGTAGTAGATGTCTCAGGAGACGCAGTGCTGGGGGATAGTAGATGTCTCAGGAGACACAGTGCTGGGGGGTAGTAGATGTCTCAGGAGACACAGTGCTGGGGGGTAGTAGATGTCTCAGGAGACACAGTGCTGGGGGGGTAGTAGATGTCTCAGGAGACAGTGCTGGGGGGTAGTAGATGTCTCAGGAGACACAGTGCTGGGGGGGTAGTAGATGTCTCAGGAGACACAGTGCTGGGGGGTAGTAGATGTCTCAGGAGACACAGTGCTGGGGGGTAGTAGATGTCTCAGGAGACACAGTGCTGGGGGTAGTAGATGTCTCAGGAGACACAGTGCTGCGGGGGTAGTAGATGTCTCAGGAGACACAGTGCTGGGGGGTAGTAGATGTCTCAGGAGACAGTGCTGGGGGGTAGTAGATGTCTCAGGAGACACAGTGCTGGGGGGTAGTAGATGTCTCAGGAGACACAGTGCTGGGGGGTGGTAGATGTCTCAGGAGACACAGTGCTGGGGGGTAGTAGATGTCTCAGGAGACACAGTGCAGGGGGGTAGTAGATGTCTCAGGAGACACAGTGCTGGGGGGTAGTAGATGTCTCTGGAGACACAGTGCTGGGGGGTAGTAGATGTCTCAGGAGACACAGTGCTGCGGGGGTAGTAGATGTCTCAGGAGACACAGTGCTGGGGGTAGTAGATGTCTCAGGAGACACAGTGCTGGGGGGTAGTAGATGTCTCAGGAGACACAGTGCTGCGGGGGTAGTAGATGTCTCAGGAGACACAGTGCTGCGGGGGTAGTAGATGTCTCAGGAGACACAGCGCTGGGGGGTAGTAGATGTCTCAGGAGACACAGTGCTGGGGGGTAGTAGATGTCTCAGGAGACACAGTGCTGGGGGGGTAGTAGATGTCTCAGGAGACACAGTGCTGGGGGGTAGTAGATGTCTCAGGAGACACAGTGCTGGGGGGTAGTAGATGTCTCAGGAGACACAGTGCTGGGGGGTAGTAGATGTCTCAGGAGACACAGTGCTGGGGGGTAGTAGATGTCTCAGGAGACACAGTGCTGGGGGGTAGTAGATGTCTCAGGAGACACAGTGCTGGGGGGTAGTAGATGTCTCAGGAGACACAGTGCTGGGGGGGTAGTAGATGTCTCAGGAGACACAGTGCTGGGGGGGTAGTAGATGTCTCAGGAGACACAGTGCTGGGGGGTAGTAGATGTCTCAGGAGACACAGTGCTGGGGGGTAGTAGATGTCTCATGAGACACAGTGCTGGGGGGTAGTAGATGTCTCAGGAGACACAGTGCTGGGGGGTAGTAGATGTCTCAGGAGACACAGTGCTGCGGGGGTAGTAGATGTCTCAGGAGACACAGTGCTGCGGGGGTAGTAGATGTCTCAGGAGACACAGTGCTGGGGGTAGTAGATGTCTCAGGAGACACAGTGCTGGGGGGTAGTAGATGTCTCAGGAGACACAGTGCTGGGGGTAGTAGATGTCTCAGGAGACACAGTGCTGCGGGGGTAGTAGATGTCTCAGGAGACACAGTGCTGGGGGGTAGTAGATGTCTCAGGAGACACAGTGCTGGGGGGTAGTAGATGTCTCAGGAGACACAGTGCTGGGGGGTAGTAGATGTCTCAGGAGACACAGTGCTGCGGGGGTAGTAGATGTCTCAGGAGACACAGTGCTGGGGGGGTAGTAGATGTCTCAGGAGACACAGTGCTGGGGGGTAGTAGATGTCTCAGGAGACACAGTGCTGGGGGGTAGTAGATGTCTCAGGAGACACAGTGCTGGGGGGTAGTAGATGTCTCAGGAGACACAGTGCTGGGGGGTAGTAGATGTCTCAGGAGACACAGTGCTGCGGGGGTAGTAGATGTCTCAGGAGACACAGTGCTGGGGGGTAGTAGATGTCTCAGGGGACACAGTGCTGGGGGGTAGTAGATGTCTCAGGAGACACAGTGCTGCGGGGGTAGTAGATGTCTCAGGAGACACAGTGCTGGGGGGTAGTAGATGTCTCAGGAGACACAGTGCTGGGGGGTAGTAGATGTCTCAGGAGACACAGTGCTGGGGGGGTAGTAGATGTCTCAGGAGACACAGTGCTGCGGGGGTAGTAGATGTCTCAGGAGACACAGTGCTGGGGGGTAGTAGATGTCTCAGGAGACACAGTGCTGGGGGGTAGTAGATGTCTCAGGGGACACAGTGCTGCGGGGGTAGTAGATGTCTCAGGAGACACAGTGCTGCGGGGGTGGTAGATGTCTCAGGAGACACAGTGCTGGGGGTAGTAGATGTCTCAGGAGACACAGTGCTGGGGGATAGTAGATGTCTCAGGAGACACAGTGCTGGGGGGTAGTAGATGTCTCAGGAGACACAGTGCTGGGGGGTAGTAGATGTCTCGGGAGGAGCAGGTTAAGGTGTACACACAATGTCTCAATCACAGAATAACAAGTACATGTTTTGAAGATCAATGCGGCCTCACATCCCCCACCACAGAACACACGACCTCCAGGCTCACATCCCCCACCACAGAACACACGACCTCCAGGCTAAGCCAGCTAGGCCAACAGCCTTTGATATCAGTTCAGACTCAGAGAGGAGCTTCTCATGTCTCACAGTCTTAGGTTTCACAAGCTCCAACGATAAACTCCACCTGTATCTGGGTAGTGTGGGAGCGCTGCGCGGTACGGTACAGGTCAGGGGGGTTTGGGGGCTTTATATGAATGTCTCACTCCTCTCCTCTCCCGGGCGACTCAGTGTCTCTGCATCCAATGTGGTTTCACTTTGGGGGCGTGGGGGGGTTGGGGGGAGGCGGGGGGGGGGGTCCTGTCTGTGTAAAAGGCCACATTCCCACATGCTCATGGTATACGTTCTAGCGGCAGTCAAGCATAGCTGCTTCGAAAAGTACAGGTTCAGCTGAATTGGTTGGTCTTTAATGTATGTGTGTGTGTGTGTGTGTGTGTGTGTGTGTATATATTATGCGTGTGTGTGTGTGTGTGTATGTGTGTGTACAGTGTGTGTGTGTGTTTGTGAGTTTGCGGGGGGAGGAGGGGGTGAGAGGGGGGGGGGGGGGGGGGTGAAACTGCAAAGCCCAAGAATGTAGGAAGGAGTATAAAACAATTCCAGCTCTGTTTGGGGAGTGCTGCGGGGGGAGGAGGGGGGAGGAGGAGGTGAGAGGGGGGGACAGCTCTGTTGGGGGAGTGCTGCGGGGGGAGGAAGAGGTGAGAGGGGGGGGACAGCTCTGTTGGGGGAGTGCTGCGGGGGGGGGAGGGGGGAGGAGGAGGTGAGAGGGGGGGACAGCTCTGTTGGGGGAGTGCTGCGCTGGCAGCGTTCTGCTCAGGTGCTGCGGGGGGACCAACAATGGAGCAGAGCACTCTGGGTAGGAGCAGATCAATGTCATATGTATCGTTTATCACCAAACAAGGAGCCCGGCGGTCCACCTGACAGACACTCTGAACACATTAGTCTTTCATGGGCTTTCATAGCCGCAGAGAGTCACTGGAAGGTCAGCATACAGCCAGCGCCCCCCCCCCCCCACCCACCCCCCCCATCCCAAAAAGTGACAGCGTGATTAACTCAAATATCAAACGATTATAACAATCATACCTCGTCGCCACCTGCACCGAGTGAAACCGAACGCAGGGTTTATGACCGCACAACCTACAACCTACACTGTTACCAATACGTCTATGAATCACACACGTTTTAGCATGCGGAGGCTTGGGTGTTTAGTGGCGATTTTACCGGCATCATGACATACGGTACATCTCTCTCTCAGGGAGCTCTACAAAAGTAAGTCTTCTCTCTCTCCCCCACTGGATCTGAAAGTTCCCCAACTTTCTTTCGTAACCAGTTGCAGACCTTGGGGTTGAAATAGTATTTGGGGAAAAATGATTTCAAAGACTTTTTCTTTCTGCGCTTGATTGAGTTGAGTTTGCCTGGTTGCTGCGATGTCAACGAATGGAATAGCTCTTACAAGTGCACACCCCCTCCCGTTCTCGGTACTCAAGGCAGCAGGCCAATGCTCAAGAAAAAAGTAGTTCAAATACTTTTCAACCCAGCCCGCCCGCCCGACCCGGTAGATCATTGACCGGAACCCTGCACTACTCCCCCCCCTCCCCCCCCCCCGCCCCCCGCCACCCGAAACTGCTAATTCCTAAACATCATTGTTGCTGCTCTGAAAGTCTCTGAAACAGTGGAAGAAGAAATTCCCTGGCATCGATTGAAAGTGACCCGGTCCGGCCCGGCCTACTCACTACTCACACACTTGTGTTCCTTCCCTCCCTTCCCTCCCTCCCTTCCCTTCCCTTCCCTCCCTCCCTCCCGTGGTGAGCTGGGAATATCAGAACCCGGCCCGTTTACTAGAAACAGGACCGTCCCAGGGTCAGAGATCTGACGTATCCTCGTCTACACTGAGGACCCAGGGTGGGCGGAGTCCCTCTCTACATTGTTGTTCTCAAACTCTCAGTTTCCACAGAATATATCGCTGCTCAGGAGCATTTAAAAAAAAAAAAAATAATTTATTTATTTTAAACAAGACCTCAACCACTCAGAGACTCACCCTCACTCTCCTCTTTTAAGTCCCACCTCAAAACCTACCTGTTCTCCCACGCATACAACTTTCCCTACCCCTAACCCATCTCCCCTAACCCTGCCACCCTCCCTCCTCCCCCCCTGGACATTGTTGTGTTAATTGTTCCCTGTGCCTGTTCGTTAACTCTGTGTTCTATGTGCTCATGTTATCTGTTACTTGTTGTTTCTGTGTTTTCTGTTTCGCCCATATTGTCAGCGTCTTTGAGCCCCGGAAAAGCGCTATATACAGTATAAATACAATTAATTATTATTATTAAGAATGAAATTCCAGTTAAGTGTCTTTATCTCTATCTTCTTTCTCCTGATGTCACAGAAGTCACTCAGATTGCAGTCGTCCCACATTGTGTCTGAAAACCAAGGACACTGTTTCTTCTTCCTCCCTGGGAAAGATACTCTTAACCAGACGCTTCCTTCCTTAACATCGATACATGGAGAACGTTCTCTCTCCACACACACACACACACACACACACACACACACACTCACACACACACACACTCACACACCCCAGACTAAGTCAGAGTACAGCCTGTTCATTGACTAGCTAGCTTGGCTAGATAACACACACACAACCCAGAGCCCTACAGCACAGTGTCAGACGGTCCCCCCCTCCCTCAGGTCATTCTGTGGAGCGTGTCTGGAGGTCTGGAGGTCTGGAGGTCTGGAGACCCCCCCCCCCGCCCCTCCACACACTCTACAGTAGGTAGGCCCACCCTCTAACGACATCTACACCCCCCCAGTCGAACCCAAACAGCCCCCCTGAGGCCGGGCGACCGTTACAGCACACAAGGGCGCCATCTTGAACTCCGCATCCACATCCACATCCAGCAGATGGAGCGTCCCGTAAATCACTGGTCCCCTGAGCACCTTGGAAAGCCCATAAAGAGGCCTGGGGGGGGGAAGCAGCTAGCTAGGCAAGCCCCTGGTCTGCCCGAGGCCCTGTAGGGGAGGGGGGGGGGGGGGGGGGGGGGGGGCGGGAGCTTGGGCCCCAAATGAGTCGTTGGGCCCATAACTCAGCCATTCTTTTGTGGCAGAGCTGCTGTTTTTAAAATGTCTTTTTTATGTCTCTCTCATTTACCTGGAGTAAATCACACGGGGGGGGGGGGGACCCTGGGGGAACGTCAGGAGAACGTCAGGGGGAAGGCTAGGTGTATGTGTGTGTGTGTGTGTGTGTGTGTGTGTGTGTGTGTGTGTGTGTGTGTGTGTGTGTGTGTGTGTGTGTCTGTGTCTGTGTCTGTGTGTGTGTCTGTGTCTGTGTATGTGTGTGTGTGTGTGGTGTGTGTGTGTGTGTGTGTGTGTGTGTGTGTGTGTGTGTGTGTGTGCGTGTCAGAACGCTAGGAGAATACTAGTTGAATGCTGGGAGAATGCTAGGAAATGTTAGGAGAATACTAGTTGAATGCTAGGAGAATGCTAGGAGAACGCTAGGAGAACGCTAGGAGAATGCTAGGAGAACGCTAGGAGAATGCTAGGAGAATGCTAGGAGAACGCTAGGAGAATGCTAGGAGAACGCTAGGAGAATGCTAGGAGAACGCTAGGAGAATACTAGGAGAACGCTAGTTGAATGCTAGGAGAATGCTAGGAGAATGCTAGGAGAATGTTAGGAGAATGCTAGGAGAACGCTAGGAGAATGCTAGGAGAACGCTAGGAGAATGTTAGGAGAATGCTAGGAGAATGCTAGGAGAACGCTAGGAGAACGCTAGGAGAATGCTAGGAGAACGCTAGGAGAATACTAGGAGAATGCTAAGAGAACGCTAGGAGAATGCTAGGAGAACGCTAGGAGAATGCTAGTTAGCTCAGTTAGCTTAACTTAGTCAGTTAGCTCTCCCAACTGCCAGGCGGGCCCCTCCCTCCACAGAGAGGTCCAGAGTGGGCCGCCGCGTGTGGGAGTGGGTCAGCGGCGCTGAGCGGAGAGAGTTTTAAAAACTGGGCGCTCTACACTCAGAAAAGGCCACGGGCCATGACAATATTCCAGCCAGATTTCTAAAAGACTCAGCTGCCTCCATTACCCCAATCATCACCCACATAATAAACCTCTCCATCAAACAGGGACACGTCCCCCTTGACTTTAAAATAGCAAGGGTAACCCCACTGTATAAAAAAGGAAGCAAATTAGACCCAGGCAACTACCGACCTGTTTCTATTCTTAATTCCATCTCGAAACTTATGGAAAAAATAGTTTATGAACAGGTTGATAGGTACCTTACCGAAAAAAATCTGATGTATGAATTTCAATCAGGATTCAGAACATCCCATTCCACTGACACATGCCTTCTCTATTTGAACGACCACATCAACCATGAGGTGGACTCGGGCAAGTACTGCGGCATGGTCATGCTGGACCTCCAGAAGGCCTTCGACACAGTAGATCACCACATATTGTTAGATAAACTGAAAGCAATTGGGTTCGATAGAACATCGGTGAGCTGGATGGAATCCTACTTAGAGGGGAGGGAACAGGTGGTTAGTGTGAACGGAACACTGTCCCCCCCCCTCCCAGTGACCTGCGGCGTTCCACAAGGAAGCATATTGGGACCTTTACTGTTCCTAATATATGTGAATGACATGTCATCAGCATGTGATTGCAATTTGTTCCTGTTCGCGGATGACTCGGCTCTGCTGGTCTCTGACAGGGACATATTGCAGGTGGAAAAAGCGCTAAGCACTGAACTGAGTAGAATCTGCATCTGGCTAG
>NC_137676.1:989848-1019848 GCF_963989245.1 Nansenia antarctica
AGGGTGAACAGTAGCGTGTTGTCTGAGGAATGTCTGAGCCAGCCCTGTTTGGACACGACGCCCTCCTCTGTCCTCCTCTGCCCTCCTCTGTCCTCCTCTGCCCTCCTCTGCCCTCCTCTGTCCTCCTCTGTCCTCCTCTGCCCTCCTCTCCACTGCCCTCCTCTGTCCTCCTCTGCCCTCCTCTGTCCTCCTCTGTCCTCCTCTGCCCTCCTCTCCTCTGCCCTCCTCTGTCCTCCTCTGCCTCTCCTCTGCCCTCCTCTGCCCAGCGACAGCACAGGCCTCACTCTGACTGCATCTCTGTCCCCATCTCTCATTCATCCATCCATCCCTCCTTCCATCCTTCCATCCATCCATCCATCCATCCATCTATCTATCTATCCATCCATCCATCCATCCACCCTTCTATCCATCGACCCATCCATCCATCCTTCCATCCATCCATCCATCCATCCATCCATCCTTCCAACCATCCATCTATCCATCCATCCTTCCATCCATCCATCCATCCTTCCAACCATCCATCCATCCTTCCAACCATCCATCCATCCATCCTTCCCTCCCTCTATCCATCCTTCCATCCATCCTTCCCTCCCTCTATCCATCCATCCATCCTTCCAACCATCCGTCCATCCATCCATCCATCCTTCCTTCCACCCATCCTTCCATCCATCCATCCTTCCATCCATCCATCCCTCCCTCTATCCATCCATCCATCCTTCCATCCATCCTTCACTCCCTCTATCCATCTGTCCATCCATCCTTCCCTCCCTCTATCCATCCATCCATCCTTCCCTCCCTCTATCCATCCATCCTTCCCTCCTTCCGTCCGTCTGTCCGTCCATCCATCCTTCCATCGACCCATCCATCCATCCATCCATCCTTCCATCCATCCATCCTTCCATCCATCCATCCTTCCATCGACCCATCCATCCATCCATCCATCCTTCCATCCATCCATCCTTCCATCCATCCATCCTTCCATCCATCCTTCCATCCATCCATCCATCCATCCATCTATCTATCTATCTATCTATCCATCCATCCATTTATCCATCCATCCATCGACCCATCCATCCATCCATCCATCCTTCCATCCATCCATCCATCCATCCTTCCATCCATCCATCCATCCATCCATCCATCCTTCCATCCATCCTTCCATCCATCCATCCATCCATCGACCCATCCATCCATCCATCCATCCTTCCATCCATCCATCCAACCATCCACCCATCCATCCTTCCATCCATCCTTCCATCCATCCATCCCTCCTTCCATCCATCCAACCATCCATCCATCCTTCCATCCTTCCAACCATCCATCCATCCATCCATCCATCCATCCTTCCATCCATCCATCCATCCATCCTTCCAACCATCCATCCATCCATCCTTCCAACCATCCATCCATCCATCCATCCTTCCAACCATCCATCCATCCATCCTTCCATCCTTCCATCCCTCCGTCTGTCCGTCCCTCCCTCCCTCCCTCCATCCATCCATCCATCCATCCATCCATATCAACTCTAGCAGATCTGTACGGGGGTCTTAGATAAGCAACAGAAGCAGTGATGGTTTGTCTAAATGATGTGTGAAAGGGTCCGGGGTGGTCCTTAGTCAACACTGCTGTCTGGTACTATTCGCTCTATCAGCTCTCCGCCATTTCATTCGGTTGTTAAGTCGTGACGTGTTTCTGGGTCCAACGTTGACTGAGGCGCTCTCTGCAATGCCTCAGTGATAATAATCATTCATTATATTTATGTAGCGCTTTTCCGAGGCTCAAAGACCCTGACAATATGGGAAAAACGGGAAAGTGCTGTGTCCCTTGTTGTATGAATAGATCCGAGTCTAAAAAACGATTGAACTGTCATTCTACCGCTTTAGTACACTGGTACTCTGGTGCGGGGATATAAAACAGTAAAAAGAAGGTACAAATTACATACAATAAAAGAAGAGAAACAAATGTAAGATATAAAAAGATAAAACATTAATAACACGGTCTTAATCTGAGTCCCATGCCTTGAAAATATTTAAGATATTTAAGACTTGACTGAAAGTCCCTCGCCTTGAAAATACTTAAAAGTCCTGTGTCAAGTCAAGTCATGTTTATTTATATAGATTTATTTATATAGATTTTTTACAACGACAAACAGCCCACCAAAGTGCAGATAAAGATAAAACACTAGTAAAAGAAGACCACAAATAAAAATAAACTAAAACGGTGTAATATAGAATACAACAGGTGCAGAAATAAAAGTGCAGAAAAGTGCAGGTGTCGGGAGGCAGGCTCACCTCAGGTCAAAGGTCAGGGAGAAGAGGTGCGTTTTAGCTACGGTTTTAAAAGCCTCGACGCTCTGGGCAGAACTGACGTGGAGGGGGAGGCTATTCCAGAGCCTAGGGGCTGCCTTAGAGAAGGCTCTATCCCCTCTGGTTTTTAGTCTGGTCCTAGGGACCTCCTCTAGGGGTATGACTCGATGTGCGAAGCAGAAAGTCCCAAAGAAAGATGAATTTGGGAAATTGTGGAAATGTTGAGGAGTGTTGATGATTCCGGAGCTTGAGTTTGTTCAGAGAGTCGCCCCCAAAACGTCCTAAACGTTAAACCCGAAGGTTTGGAAATGAAATGAAAGTCTCAGAATGTGACCTTCCAGTCAGTAGGGCAGGGCTGTGTGACCTCTGACCTTCCAGTCAGCCATCTGCAGAGAGAGAGAGAAGCACTCATCTGGTGGGCACAGGTGGAACTTTCTCCCTCTGTGTGTCTGTGTGTGCGTGTGCGTGTGTGTGTGTGTGTGTGTGTGTGTGTGTGTGTGTGTGTGTGTGTGCATGTGTGTGTGTGTGTGTGCATGTGTGTGTGTGTGTGTGTGTGTGTGTGTGTGCGCGTGTGTGTGTGTGTGTGTGTGTGTGTGTGTGGGTGTGCATGTGTGTGTGTGTGTGTGTGTGTGTGTGTGTGTGAGTACATTTATACCACCCACTGGGGTTTGTCTCTTTGATTCTAACCTCATTGGCCGATATGTGACACTGTCATTTGGTCATTTGGTCAGTTGGTCATATGGTCCGCATGTCGGCAACCAATTAAAATGTTCAGACTTTTCTTTTTTGAAACACAGAACTACGTTTCAACTTCGTTGAGAATCACAACACAAACTCGCTAGTCGAGCCAAAACACTGCAACAATGCAACGGATTGGGTGAGTAATCCCCCCCACTGCTACCTAGTTAACTAGAACACTACTTTATATTGTTAGCAGGCTCACAAAACAAGCTGTGTTAGACGACTAGCGACGTGTCGTTGATTTTCAACAACGCGGAAATGTATTCACCTTTTTCAAAAGAAAAGTCAGATCATTACATGGGATCCCGACATGAGGACCAAAACACTAGACACGTGTCACACATCACCTACAGCAGACGAGGCTGGCGGTGCTGCCCAGGACTGTAGACGCTTCCATTACATTACAGGCACGCTAACGTGGGACCTGCACCGGACTCCCCCTGGCCTGGGTTGGTAGTCCTGCCGTGCACGCTACCCCACCCGCAATGTCCTACCCTTCTCACTTCTCACAGAGAGACACATACACACACATACACACACATACACACACACACAAACCAAGTGAGAAGGGTAGGACATTGCGGGTGGGGTAGCGGGCAAGCGGGCAAGCGTTACTGTCGAACCCTGCTCTAGGTGGGGTGTATAGTGTTATAATGGCTATTTCAGTAACAAACTATAAACTATAACAACTTGTTATATATGCTCAATCTTACCAACAACATTTTAACCCTATCAATCAAATGGATATTTGTCCACCGACATTAATGCATACACCCATGTATCAGATAGTATTTTCGAAGACCAAGATATTGACACAAGAGGTCAGAGGTCAGGCCTGGATTTTGCACATTACTGTGCAATAACCTACGGGAATAGTGCAATGTTCTATAACCCTGCAATATGTTTACATTCTTGTGTTTAGGTGTACATACACTGTATGTTTACTAGTTCATATGTTTATAAAAGTACATAGTTACTGTTGCTAACACCCCCCTGTCTATATACCCCCCTGTGTATAGGCCATATAGTGTATGTAAGTATATATACGTTTACATAATAGATACATATTCAGATTCCTACCGATTACTTTTAGGTATATCCCCCTATTTATGTCTATTTATGTCTCCTTCTTGTTTTTTATTTTCTTAGGACTGTGTTTGATTATCTTAGGACTGTGTTTTATTATCTTAGGACGGTGTTTTATTATCTTAGGACGGTGTTTTGATTGTTAGCACCTAAGGTTTGCATTTCAATTCCTCTGTACCCGTACAATGACAATAAAGATCCTTCATTCGTTCATCATTTTCTCCCAGTCCGTCCCTGTCACTGACATGAGTGATGCACTGCTGCCACCTAGTGGTCAACATTGATTTGAACGGAGGTCATGTGTGAATCCATCTGAGCCAGCAGAGACCAGTGTCGTACACGTTTTCCATTGTACAGCAGTAGGAGTTATTATTTTGACTGTCAATGGTTATTATTACAAGCATGAAAAGAGAGCAACAAAAAGAAGCCATTAAGCAATACTTAGAAATAAGAAAATGTTGAAGGTCGGCCACAACAACAAGGAGGAGAGGTCCTCTGCTCTCTGTATCCAACCTCAAGGGCCCTTCATTCATTCTCACTACCAAGGACTTAATTTCACTACGGCTGCTGCACTTTTGTTGCCCTCGGTAGCCTACTCATATTTCAAAATTGGTTATTATTATAAGTACACAGTATCTCAGTAACAATAACACAGTATCGGGATCCAATGGTCGGATGTTGTTGTTGAAAATCAACGACACGTCGCTAGTCTAACTAACACAGCTTGTTTTGTGAGCCTGCTAACAATGTAAAGTAGTGTTGTAGTTAACTAGGTAACAATGTAAAGTAGTGTTGTAGTTAACTAGGTAACAATGTAAAGTAGTGTTCTAGTTAACTAGGTAACAATGTAAAGTAGTGTTCTAGTTAACTAGGTAACAATGTAAAGTAGTGTTGTAGTTAACTATGTAACAATGTAAAGTAGTGTTGTAGTTAACTAGGTAACAATGTAAAGTAGTGTTCTAGTTAACTAGGTAACAATGTAAAGTAGTGTTCTAGTTAACTAGGTAACAATGTAAAGTAGTGTTGTAGTTAACTAGGTAACAATGTAAAGTAGTGTTGTAGTTAACTAGGTAACAATGTAAAGTAGTGTTCTAGTTAACTAGGTAACAATGTAAAGTAGTGTTCTAGTTAACTAGGCAACAATGTAAAGTAGTGTTCTAGTTAACTAGGTAACAATGTAAAGTAGTGTTCTAGTTAACTAGGTAACAATGTAAAGTAGTGTTCTAGTTAACTAGGCAACAATGTAAAGTAGTGTTCTAGTTAACTAGGTAACAATGTAAAGTAGTGTTCTAGTTAACTAGGCAACAATGTAAAGTAGTGTTCTAGTTAACTAGGTAACAATGTAAAGTAGTGTTCTAGTTAACTAGGTAACAATGTAAAGTAGTGTTCTAGTTAACTATGTAACAATGTAAAGTAGTGTTGTAGTTAACTAGGTAACAATGTAAAGTAGTGTTCTAGTTAACTAGGTAACAATGTAAAGTAGTGTTCTAGTTAACTAGGTAACAATGTAAAGTAGTGTTGTAGTTAACTAGGTAACAATGTAAAGTAGTGTTGTAGTTAACTAGGTAACAATGTAAAGTAGTGTTCTAGTTAACTAGGTAACAATGTAAAGTAGTGTTCTAGTTAACTAGGCAACAATGTAAAGTAGTGTTCTAGTTAACTAGGTAACAATGTAAAGTAGTGTTCTAGTTAACTAGGTAACAATGTAAAGTAGTGTTCTAGTTAACTAGGCAACAATGTAAAGTAGTGTTCTAGTTAACTAGGTAACAATGTAAAGTAGTGTTCTAGTTAACTAGGCAACAATGTAAAGTAGTGTTGTAGTTAACTAGGTAACAATGTAAAGTAGTGTTCTAGTTAACTAGGTAACAATGTAAAGTAGTGTTCTAGTTAACTAGGTAACAATGTAAAGTAGTGTTCTAGTTAACTAGATAACAATGTAAAGTAGTGTTCTAGTTAACTAGGTAACAATGTAAAGTAGTGTTGTAGTTAACTAGGTAGCAGTGGGGGATTACTCACCCAATCCATTGCGTTGTTGCAGTGTTTTGGCTCGACTAGCGAGTTTGTGTTGTGATTCTCAACAACGTTGAAATGTAGTTCTGTGTTTCAAAATTAAAAGTCTGAACATTTTGATTGGTTGCCGATATGCGGACCAAAGCATTAGAACATGTCACATTCATCATTTGCAGTTTGATTAAGCAATATCACACGAGAGGGAGTGTGTTATACTGAATATCAGCACGGCTGTGATTCGGTCGTAGGTACGAGGCCGCAGGCCATAACAGCAGTTATACAGTTCTACAGCGTAATTTATTAGTTAACAGTAATAAGTGACAACTGATTATGATTTGTTTGTTTATTTAATCATTTATTTTGGCTCTGGCAACCAAAAAATGTTCCGCAACTGAACTTCAACTGGACTGTTGCCTAGTAAGCTGAACACAAACATGTAGTCTTAACGGTCATTTAATAGAACACCTGTGCGGCGGAGTGATACATGTAGTTAAAAGTCCCAGTGCTGATGTACTGTATATGGGCGCTCATGGAATGCCTCTTGTCCAATCAACTGGCCTGAGCTAGATTACTCTTCCTGCTACGACTGGTGGATTGATGATTCACTTGCTTAGTCAAATGTATCGATTGTAATTCGCTTTAGAATAAGGCGTCTGCTAAAATGCCCCAAAATGTAAATGTAAACGAATGGTACCTCAAGCAGTCCTTCAAGTTTGTTAAGATCAAATGGATCATCTCAACCTGCTGAATACAGATGGCGCCCACGTCACATGACAAAAGGTCTTCGAATGTCCTGTATTCAGGTTAGGTACATACTGTACATTCATAATAATAATAATAATAATAATAATAATAATAATACATTAGACATATATAGCGCTTTTCTAGACACTCAAAGACGCTTTACAAACTGAAAAGATCGAGTAGTAATAATAAAAAGACACAAAAAATTAATAAAAGAAGGTATACCTAATTGAGGTAGTGCTGGGGACACATGGGAAGGGGAGGGGGAGAGGGTTAACTGGTGAAGGCGAGCTTGAAGAGGTGGGTTTTGAGGGCCTGTTTAAATGTTGGGAGGGTGTTGGCCTGTCTGATGTGGTTGGGGAGGAGGGCGTTCCAGAGGGACGGGGCTGCGGCTGAAAAGGTCCCCATCACCCCAGGTCCGGAGCTTGGTCCTGATGGTCATGAGAGGAGGAGAGGAGGAGAGGGGGGGCTTGCTTGTGTTGGCATTGCTTGACAACAGCTGTCCCCTTTGTCAAACCCAGCCATGGAGCTCATTGGCACTCTGCCCTCCTCCTCCTCTTCTCCTGTAAAAGAGCCTCCCTACCTCTTCCACCCCCCACCCTCACCCCCGCCCCCCCCCCCTCCCCCATGAGGAGATTTGACACACGTCTCTCCGAGCTGATAGCGAGATGACATCACATCCTGGTTCTCCACAGGAAGATCACCCGCCGGGGTCAGATGTTCCTGACCTGAAGTGTGCCCCCCCCCCCCAGACCCCCTCACCCCCCCTGGGACGCGCCACTGCCGGTTCCTTGGGGGACTCGAGTGCCTCCCTCCTCTCCCCCCTCCCTCCCTCCCTCCCTCCCCCGCACCTCCCCGCCCACCCCTTCCTTCTCCACTGCTTAGCCCCAAGGGACATAAGTCAGCTACCAAAGGGTTTCTGACATATGATCCAGCATTTGTGTGTGTTGTCGTCAACAGCTGACCTGCCATAAGGCTTCTGGAGGGTGGGGGGGGCAGGGAGAACAGGGGGGGGTTCAACGAAGAGAGGGCCCTATTTTCAATGACCCTTCAGCAAGAGAGCATTGAGGGTTTTTTTCAGTTTTTTTTTTACATGGAGCTTCAGAGATTACACCCTGAATGACTGCCATAAGAGTGATTCTGTAATCTATCATAATGCCATAAGCCAGCGGATCTACAGACTTTGACCCCTCTCTCTCTCAGCTCTATAAGAAGCTCCATTCACTCAGCTCTGCACATGACGTGTGTGCATGTGTGCGTGCGTGTGTGTGTGTGTGTGTGTGTGTGTGTGGGTGTGTGTGTGTGTGCGAGGTGTGTGGGGCTCTTTTCTAAGTCTTACAACCCCCCGGCATAATGTTTACCCCCTCTGCAACAAAGCGTTATATTCATCTCGCAGGGGTTCAGAGGTAGCTTAGCGTTAGCCTGACCTTTAGCCAGTTAACTAATTGACAGCTTAAGAGGGGTGGGGTGGGGGGGGGGGGTTTGCGCAACAGGTTAATCCCCCCAACTAACAGTTTCTTAATATTGGCATAAATAAGGAAGCATTGGCTACTTCATAACTTGTGACGGCTAGAGCATGCCAGAGAGAGAGGGGGGGGGGGGGGGGTAGATGAGGATCGGGGGTCGGGAGGGGGACGGCAGGGGAGGGGGGCGGGGGTATTAGCCCCTGAGTAGAGCACACAACCTTGTTGAAAAGAGAGCAACAAAAAGAAGCCATTAAGCAATACTTAGAAGGGAGAAAATGTTGAAGGTCGGCCACAACAACAAGCAGAAGTCCTCCGCTCTCTGTATCCAACCTCAAGAGCCCTTCCTGCTCACTACCAAGGATTTCATTTCATTTCACTACGGCTGCCGCAGGGTTGTTGCCCTCGGTAGCCTACTCGTATCTTTAAAAAAAAATGCTTCTTTTACGGAACATTCTACGTCAAACCCCCTTTTGTGTAACTTACTGTATTATTATTATATGGCTTGAGCACGGGCGGACGTACTCAAACGTTTCGAAGGAGAAGGTTTGTGTTTGCCATGCAATCAACTTGTCTGTCAGTCAATTGTTGGAACTTAGGAAGGTATTTATGTTTTTGCTCTAGTAGTCACAGGGTCAGCCGTAGTCGTGCGCTCCCCTAGAGGAATTAGGAGGGTTAAGGCCTTGCCTTGCTCAAGGGCACATGCAGCTCCCTCCTGAGGCGGGGATCGAACAAGCGACCTTCCGATTGCTAGCCAGCCTCTAGGCTGGCGCTGTGATGAAAAGCATGCAGTGAGCAGGTATGCAGAGAGCCTAGTTGTCCCCCTCCACACCTCGCGTTGCCTCAGGTCTGACGACCAAACCACCCTCAAGACCACCAGGACCAAGCTCCGGACCTGGGGTGATAGGGCCTTTTCAGCCGCAGCCCCGTCCCTCTGGAACGCCCTCCCCAACCACATCAGACAGGCCAACGCCCTCCCAACATTTAAACAGGCCCTCAAAACCCACCTCTTCAAGCTCGCCTTCACCAGTTAACCCTCTCCCCCTCCCCTTCCCATGTGTCCCCAGCACTACCTTAACTAGGCCCCTACACTTTCTTTTATTTACCTTTTGTTTCTTTTTATTATTACTACTCAATCTTTTCAGTTTGTAAAGCGTCTTTGAGTGTCTAGAAAAGCGGCATATACTGTAAGTCTAATGTATTATTATTATTATTAAGTCAGCAGTCAGTACACCTAGTGGGGCGGCTGTGGTGCAGCAGGTAGAGCTGCCGTCTAATGATCGCAAGGTCGGCAGATCGGCGGTTCGAGCCCCGGCTGGCCACATGTCGAGGTGTCCTTGGGCAAGACACTGAACCCCAAATTGCTCCCAATGCGCGGGCCGGCGCCTCGCATGGTAGCTTGGCCGCCATTGGTGTGTGAATGTGTGTGTGAACGGGTGAATGAGAGGCCGTTGTAAAGCTCTTTGGAATAAGGCGCTATATAAGTCAGTCCATTTACCATTTACCATTTAACTAGTGACCCCCAGGTCACAGGGAAGGTCATATCACAGCTTTTCGAGGAGAAAACCACATTTGAACCTGGACTGGAGCACGGGAGAGGTCGAGGCCAGTCCCATTTCGGTCCCATGCCTCTTATTTCTAGTACACTTCTCGTAGTATTCCTATAGTGCAGTTGTTCCTGCGTTCCTCGTTCCCTGTAGGGTTCATCAAGGTCGACCAACAACACCTCCTCACACACGTTACGAAAGCAGAGAGCTCAAGAGCAGTGAAACGTAAGCCCCAGAGTCTTATTTCCTTGTTTGCTTTGTTAAGGTCACTCTGCTGCACGGCACAGAGATTTTTCTTCTTGAGGCTCCACACTCGCTCACTGTTATGATACTTTTTCTTTTTTTATCAGGACGTTCTGTCCCAGATTTAGGATCAGATTTACCTACAGTCTTAACCTATTATTGCTAGCATATCAGCCCAATAGATCTCTCAGGTCTTTTGCTAGCATATCAGCCCAGTAGATCTCTCAGGTCTTTTGCTAGCATATCAGCCCAATAGAGCTTTCAGGTCTTTTGCTAGCATATCAGCCCCATTAGAGCTATCAGGTCTTTTGCTAGCATATCAGCCCAATAGAGCTCTCAGGTCTCAGGATTTGGTGAGGCTGCATTCTTATTTTATGCACCCAGATTGTGTCTTCACTGCCAGTTTACATTAGTGATGCAACCTCAGCACATATGTTCAAGTCAAGACTAAAAACACAACATACACTCGTTGTAGTTTGCATATCCACACACAAATCCATACAAGCTGCATAACTCGTCCTCAAAGGGAAAAGCAATACGCTAAGTTTTTTCTATGAAACTTCTTTGAAGTTTTTTCTATGGTAAATGGACTGCACTTATATAGCGCCTTTTTTGCTGCTCCAAAGCGCTTTACAACGGCCTCTCATTCACCCGTTCACAAACACATTCACACACCAATGGCGGCCAAGCTGCCATGCAAGGCGCCGGGCCCGCTCACTGGGAGCAATTTTGGGGTTCAGTGTCTTGCCCAACGACACTTCGACATGTGGCCAGCCGGGGCTCGAACCGCTGATCTGGCAAGCTTGTGATCATTAGACGGCAGCTCTACCTCCTTGGTTGAATGGAAGGGTTGTCTTACACAATAATGAAGGGGAAACTATTGTTTTCTATAGTTGGTTTGCTGCATTACCCTCCTACTACTATTTCCTTGTGAGATCCGTTTGAGAGCCACTCATAGGCTTCTGTACAAAGACCACGTCTGCTCCAAAACCACACAACAACTACACCAAAAAGAGTGCTTGAATTATTTACAATTCCGATTAATCAATTTCATTGCGGTGGACGGTGGTTATAATTTAAAGTCACTGTACTGCTGCTGATAGGGACAAAACGTGACCTATAGAGGCCCCAAATAAAAGCTCAAATAAGAACTTCACAAACGTTGCTGTTTCCCCCAGGTTTGCTCCGTCGTCACGTGGCGGCCGGCCTGGTCGCGCGGCTGTCCTCAAACGGCTCAGGAGCTCCGTGACTTTCAGCCCCGCTTAACGGAGAACCCGGTGTGCCTCAAAAAAGCCACGAGGCTTAACGGGAATCAAAAGCTGTCATTCTCGAGGGCTCGAGCGCCCCCCCGCACCCCCCCCCCGGGCCCCGTACGACGAGCCGCTTATCTCTCCAGTGTGAGCGGCGGCGGCGGCGGCGCGCGCGAATGAAACGGCCGTGATCAGATGTTCTCCGGGGCGCGACGCCGCGATCATATGATTCAGCACATCAGGGTCTGAACTGTACTGTAAGGCTATTAGAAGCCCAGTGTGATAGGCAGTGGTGGCTGCTTTCCATAAGACCAAAAAGCCAAGGGAGTTTAAACGGATGTGTTGCTTGCTGCGATTATTCGGCCAAGTATCTTTATCCCGTACTTAGAGATTAGCTCCTAATGACGGAGGAAAAATCGGTCCCGATGCAAACCCGAAAACAAGGACCCTTACTGTGACAATAGCGTTTGAACCAGAACACAAAACAGGCCTACTGAAGGCAGCAGATCAACAGGCAACAGTGCATACATCATTTCTCAGTCAGGGGGGGGGGGGGGGGTTGTTCCAGAAATGTCCATTAATAAAAAGCAGTAAATACAATATAATAATTTGAATACATTGGGCCTGATATTCTGGTTAGACAATAATAAAGAAAAGTAATTAAATAAGCCTTAATAAAACAGAAAAGGCATATGAGACATGGTGGTCATAATAGCTTAATGAACACCATAGAAAGAAATGAAATGAGGCATTTTTACAATTGCATGATTTATTTGTTGTAAGCTGTATCTAAAGCATGAGACAAGGACAGCAGAGCCGTGGAACAGTGTGTACTTGTACTTGTGTGCTTCTTGGGGATCAGGGATGGAGAGAACCAGGAAGTGCACAAGTGTTTTGAGGGCAGTACCATAGTGGATAAGTGCTTAGAGCACAAAAGAGGTACCTTACAAACTAAATCAATAAATTACCTTAAGTTCATCTTCAGATAAAAAGGTAAGAGTTTGATATATCCCCACAGCATATCCTTGAACAACTTCAGGGCAGCATCATCTGCATGATACAATCAGGGTTAAAAAAAATCTTATTTATTCTTAATTCTTATTTATTAATTATTATAATTATTAAAATTCCAGTAAGTTCGGGAAACTTTCAGATTCATTGTATGGAAAACTCTATGGAAAGTTTCCCAAACGTGAGGGAAGTTTGCGACCCTAATTACAACACACGTTTACATTTTAACAGTCGACGCCGCTGAAGGTCTCGACCGGCATTTGATCGTTTGTTTTGAATGACTTAATTAACACGGCACCCCCACTTCAACCATGTCAATTAAACGGTGACATCATCGCTACAAATTATAACAACAACTTTCAACTATCACATCTTTTCACACAAAGGAATATCCACAATTATTACCGTGAATACATCATTAAAACACATTAACACGTGGACAGGTCTGTTGTAGCGAGTCCTGTTTGTGAGAATCATTAGAAAAAGGACAGGAAATGGTCTGTCTGAAAAGAAAAAACACCCACACACACACACACACGCACACGCGCACACACACACACACACACAAAGCTTGAGAGATAAGGCTCACTTGAGGTTCTGTTCTGTGATATCCTGGAGTACTTTCTCTTTCTATGCCTATATTCATTTTTCCTCCATGTGTCCTCCTTCTCAACCGTCACCCCTGGTTTCCACAGCAGATATGTGTCACTCCTAATGGACATCAAGTACCTCCAGTATGCTGTCTCACAGCCCACATCAGACACACACAAACCCATCTCTCCAGCCAGGCATATATAAATAATACAAAAACATACTTCAGACCCATATTGTTATGTTAGCAGTAGCCCATGGTACACCCCCCCGCCCCCCCACACACACACACCACTCCAACACATCATGTATCTTGTGTTATAAAGTGCAACGAAAAAAAAGCAGGGGGGGGGGGGTGGGAGGGGGGGGGGTTGGGGTTATTCAAAGGTGGGAAAAACAGTGCAATTGTGTTTCATCTTCAGAATATTCAAAATAGTAATAATTGTTTTCTTACTTTTTTTTTTTTACTTTGTTCTATTTATCTTGAAAGAAAGAGAAAAAAAAACACTCAATACTAAATGGTTGGCATTGTCACCCGTACACTCCCACCTACAGGGGGCGCAGTTCCGAACCCTCTGCCAGTGTAGAGATGTTTGACTGACAACTGCCAAAGAGGTTTGTGGTTTATCTGCATTCAGGAGAGGTACAGAACACACCAAGGTAACAGGAGGGGGGGGGGCAAAGACAACGCAGCGCTTTTCTCATCCTCATCCCTCCCTCTCTTCCTCATCCCTCCCTCTCTTCCTCATCCCTCCCTCTCTTCCTCATCCCTCCCTTTCTTCCTCATCCCTCCCTCTCTTCCTCATCCCTCCCTCTCTTCCTCATCCCTCCCTCTCTTCCTCATCCCTCCCTCTCTTCCTCATCCCTCCCTCTCTTCCTCATCCCTCCCTCCGCTCAGCTGAACTTGTCCTGCTGGATGTTCATGAGGCTGTTGCTGGACTTGGCTCTCTTGGCTGGAAGAGAAGGAGAAGGAGAGGTGGTTAGCGTGTTAGCCGTATTAGCCGTGATCTCTGTATACCATTTCAGGCCAGCCCCCCTCCCCCCTCCCCCACCTCCCCCCCAGATCCTCAACACAGAGATGAACAATGTGACACACACAACATGGCTTCAGAACAGTTCATCTGAGAAACACGAACGTAACAAACGCAACTCCCCACTTCCCCAGGGCGTCAGTCACCCACTAACCAATCATTAACCAGGACAAAACAGGAAGTAGCCACCCCCACAGAACCCCCCCGTCGACAACCCTGAACACAACTCTCTGACACCTCCCTTAGGGGCCCCGTGTAACCCCAACGCCCCCCCCCCCCCCCCCCCCCACACACACACACACACACACACACACGATAACAATTAATCTATATAAGCCAGGAGTCTGCAGGAGACACAACGCTTACATACTTCACTAGCGCAACCTGTGACACCCCAGACGCCTCACCCAATACCCCCCAGTCTATCCTCCCTCCCTCCCTCGCTCCCTGTCTCCCTCCCTGCCTCCCTCCCTCCCTCCTCCCCCGTAAAAAAAATCTCTACCCCAAGCAACTGCCTCCCTCCCTGTCTGTCTGTCTCTCCCTCTCTCCCTCCTCCCTCGTAAAAAACTCTCTCTACCCCCAGCAACTGCCTCCCTCCCTGCCTCCCTCCCTCCCTGCCTGCCTCCCTCCCTCCCTCCCTCCCTGCGTCAAAAACTCTCTCTACCCCCAGCAACTGCATGCCTCCCTCCCTCCCTCCCTGCCTCCCTCCCTCCCTCCCTGCCTGCCTCCCTCCCTCCCTCCCTGCCTCCCTCCCTGCCTCCCTCCCTCCCCGCGTCAAAAACTCTCTCTCCCCCCAGCAACAATGGGCGTATTAAGCAGATTACTCACGGTGTATGAGTTTGCGTTTCTTTTGTTCCGAGTGAAGGAAGCTGCTCAAGTAGAAGATGATGGGCAGAAAGAGCATGAAGCTGGACACCGCGATGACAGGCACCGTCTCCTCGCGGGGGAAGGAACAGTTGAAGTTCTTACTCCACAGTCTGCGCGTCATATTCATCTGTGAGAGACACACACACACACACACACACACACACACACACACACACACAGAGAGACAGACACACAGACACACACACACACACACACAGACACACACACACACACACACACACACACACAGAGAACACAACAACAGGAGCTTAAATAACAACAATGGAGGACTAAAAGTCTCTCTCTCTCTCACACTCACTCACACTCACTCACACTCTCTCACACTCTCTCACACTCTCTCACACTCTCTCACACTCTCTCACTCTCTCACACTCTCTCACACTCTCTCACTCTCTCTCACACTCTCTCACACTCTCTCACACTCTCTCACACTCTCTCACTCTCTCTCACACTCTCTCACACTCTCACACTCTCTCACTCTCTCTCACTCTCTCACTCTCTCACACTCTCTCACACTCTCTCACACTCTCTCTCACTCTCTCTCACACTCACACTCTCTCACACTCTCTCACACTCTCTCACACTCTCTCACTCTCTCTCACACTCTCTCTCTCACACTCTCTCACTCTCTCTCACACTCTCTCACACTCTCTCACACTCTCTCTCACTCTCTCACTCTCTCACACACTCTCTCTCACACTCTCTCACTCTCTCTCACTCTCTCTCACTCTCTCTCACTCTCTCTCACTCTCTCACACTCTCTCACACTCTCTCACTCTCTCTCACACTCTCTCACTCTCTCTCACACTCGCTCACACTCGCTCACA
Source organism: Nansenia antarctica (assembly GCF_963989245.1). Taxonomy (NCBI): domain Eukaryota; kingdom Metazoa; phylum Chordata; class Actinopteri; order Argentiniformes; family Microstomatidae; genus Nansenia; species Nansenia antarctica. The sequence continues at coordinate 1,005,587 of NC_137676.1, forward strand.
CTCGCTCACACACTCTCTCACACTCTCTCACACTCTCTCACACTCTCTCACACTCTCTCACACTCTCTCACACACTCACACACACACACACACACACACAACAATCCGGCTGGTTGGTGAGTGGCTGGCGGTTAGCGATAGCGAGTGTTTAGCCTTCGGGCCTTCTCTGTCACCGCCATGGAAATGGACTAGAGTAGAGAGGAGAAGAGTTCACTTCTTCAGCTCTCTGTCGCTCTCTCTCTGTCCTACCGCCTTCGTTGGAGTGGTCTCATTTCATTATTAGGAACACATTCGTCATGTCCCCGCCCCCCCCACTCTCTCTCTCTCTCTCTCTGTGTGTCCTTCACACGCTTTCTTCTTCTCCGAAAAAACCCTCTCAACTCTCAATAACAAGTCCAACGGTCTTGTGTGATGCATCGCTAGGCTGTAGTTTTATATCAAATTGATGTCTGTCTCTCTCCATTCTGGGAAATCGTAGCTAACAATTCAGTCTGCCTGGGGACAGGGCCAATGACTTGTTGCACAATAACTCGCAAACTACTAACCCGTAACTAACCCCAGTGGTGTCAAACTACTAACCCTTAACTAACCCTTAACTAACCCTTAACTAACCCCAGTGGTGTCGCACTTACTAAAGTCTAGCGTTTCCTGTCACCACATTTGTTTGCCAAGATTAGTGATCTCATAAAGGGTGTCGTCGACTTTGTGTATAATGTTATCGGGTGCAAAGATATAACTTTTTTCTTTACTCACAGGGGTCACTGTGACCCCCCCACGGCTGTTCTAGTGTTAAGGGTTGCCTGGTGAGAACTCACCCCGTCCTCCAGGTCGATGCACAGCGTGTGGTTGGTCTCCATGCGGCTGTACAGCTCGTTCAGGCCTCGGTAGGGGGCCTTGCATTCCTTACACAGCTCTGAATGGTTATGCTAAAAAATAAATAATAATAATAATAATTAAAAAATCAAAACAATGGGTCAACAACAATCATACACTTACTTTGTCTATAGATTTTTTCTGAGTGGGGCAGTCCCACTCATATTCTTTTCATTTTATTGGACAGATACAGTGAAGACAGACAGGAAAGTAAGGAGAAGAAGGGAGAGAGAGAGGGTATGTCAACAGGGCATGGGCCGGATTCTAACCCATGCCAACATGGGCATATGCGTGGACTGTAGACATGTGGTGCTAGACTACTGGACTCCCCCAGACCATGGTACTGGACCACTGGACCACCCCAGGCCATGGTGCTAGACCACTGGACCACCCCAGGCCGTGGTGCAAGACCACTGGACCACCCCAGGCCATGGTGCTAGACCACTGGACCACCCCAGGCCATGGTGCTAGACCACCGGACCACCGAAGGCCATGGTGCTAGACCACTGGACAACCCCAGGCCATGGTGCTAGACCACCGGACCACCCCAGGCCATGGTGCTAGACCCCTGGACCACCCCAGGCCATGGTTCTAGACCCTTGGACCACCCCAGGCCATGGTGCTAGACCACCGGACCATCCCAGGCCATGGTGCTAGACCACTGGACCACCCCAGGCCATGGTGCTAGACCACCGGACCACCCCAGGCCATGGTACTAGACCACTGGACCACCACAGGCCATGGTGCTAGACCACTGGACCACCCCAGGCCATGGTGCTAGACCACTGGACCACCCCAGGCCATGGTGCTAGACCACCAGACCACCCCAGGCCATGGTGCTAGACCACCGGACCACCCCAGGCCACGTCTATAGAATTTTTATAGACAATATGTATCGCCCGGACAAAAGGGAAGCTTCATAACAGGACGTATCCTCAAAGGCATCCGTGTGCATTTTAAATGAAGGCAGGAACACATTAACATGTATAAATACTGTATGAATATGAATATGGGCTGCTGGATCCCGCCTCTCATGCAGGTGTCCACACAGATTTGGTCAGCAGCCAGGCTCTCAGGGCCGACGTTAACCATGACTGTCTGGCCGAGGCTCGCATCCCTGGGGGGGGGGGGCGGCTGTGGCGCAGGATGATCGCAAGGTTGACAGATCGGCAGTTCGAGCCCCGGCTGGCCACATGTCGAAGTGTCTTGGGCAAGACACTGAACTTTGGATAAAGGCGCTATATAAGTCAGTACATTTACCATTTATCCCTCCTCCTGTGACGTGTGTGTCACGTTCTAATGCTCTGGTCCTCCTATCGGCAACCAATCAAAACGTTCAGACTTTTCTTTTGAAACACGACGGAACTACATTTCAACGTAGTTGAGAATCACGACACAAACTCGCTAGTCGAGCCAAACTACTGCAACAACGCAAAGGATCGGGTGAGTAATCCCCCCCACTGCTACCTAGTTAACTAGAACACTACTTTACATTGTTAGCAGGCTCACAAAACAAGCTGTGTTAGTTGACTAGCGACGTGTCGTTGATTTTCAACAACGCGGAAATGTATTCACGGTTTTGGAAAGAAAAGTCTGATCGTTACGTCAGATCCTGACATGAGGACCAAAAGACTAGAACGTGTCACATGACTAGACTGGAACGTGTCACGTGTGTTTTCATTGGACCCACCTGTTGGTACTTCTCGAAGCAGCTCAGGGATTGGTTGAGAGTAGACATGAAGTAGAGGGTGTCATTGGTCAGGCTGTGGAGGCCCGAGGCGACACAGCCTTGGGAGAAGGAGGGAAGATGGGATCAGTCAGAGACGTTCAGTTCATCCCTCTCTTATTAAAGATGAAGGGATGAGGAGGAGAGGCGCTAAGGAGCGTCACGTTGTGGAAGATGCTAGGAGGGACCCTAGACCCCGACCTCTGACCTTTACACTTACTCATAACCCTTAACTAACCCTTAACTAACCCCAGTGGTGTCAAACTACTAACCCTTAACTAACCCCATGTAAAGTCTCAAAGTAGAAGTCCTTTCTTACTGTACTTACCTAGTTTTGGGGGGGTATTAGTTTAGTTTAGTTTAGTTTATTTATTTAGCACACAAGAGATTGTGCAAGGAGGGAACGAAGCCCAGAAGGCTTGTACATAGTTCCACTCCCGTCAATATCTATGTTTCAAATAAACATCAAGGAACACTTAATGCATGTCAATAAGAGAAAAGAAACCACAAACAAAATCATATCCATCCATGAGAATATTGGGACAGATCCAGTAGATGTTGATGAGTCACAGTCATCAGCACACTTACTGTCACAGTTTGAGGTCTTCCAGATGTCCTCCAGGTTGCTGTAGAGCAGGTAGACCAGCATCAGCCTATCAGAGCGCAGCAGACTGTCTCTGCAGCTCATGTTCCCAGGACCCATCTGGAAGACAACCAGGGTTTAAACGGTGTTAATAATAATAATAACAATAATAATAACAATAATAATAATAATAATAATAATAATAACCTTTATTTGTATAGCACTTTTCCTGCAAGCGTTGCAGCTCAAAGTGCTCCAATCATTATATAATCATCATTTAATAATTTAGTCATTTAAAGGCAATATTAAAAAGATTAGTTTTTAGTCTTGACTTGAACATATGTGCTGAGGTCGCATCCCTAATGTAAACTGGCAGTGAGACACAATCTGGGTGCATAAAATGAGAATTTCAGCCTCACCAAATCTCTTCTTTTGTACATGTGGTACACAGAGAAAACCAGCTTCAGAAGACCTGAGAGCTCTATTGGGCTGATATGCTAGCAGAAGACCTGAGAGCTCTATTGGGCTGATATGCTAGCAGAAGACCTGAGAGCTCTATTGGGCTGATATGCTAGCAGAAGACCTGAGAGCTCTATTGGGCTGATATGCTAGCAGAAGACCTGAGAGCTCTATTGGGCTGATATGCTAGCAGAAGACCTGAGAGCTCTATTGGGCTGATATGCTAGCAGAAGACCTGAGAGCTCTATTGGGCTGATATGCTAGCAGAAGACCTGAGAGCTCTATTGGGCTGATATGCTAGCAGAAGACCTGAGAGCTCTATTGGGCTGATATGCTAGCAGAAGACCTGAGAGCTCTATTGGGCTGATATGCTAGCAGAAGACCTGAGAGCTCTATTGGGCTGATATGCTAGCAGAAGACCTGAGAGCTCTATTGGGCTGATATGCTAGCAGAAGACCTGAGAGCTCTATTGGGCTGATATGCTAGCAGAAGACCTGAGAGCTCTATTGGGCTGATATGCTAGCTATCACTGCTAAACAGTGTTTAAGGTCCATATTAGTAACCAGCTAATCATTCATGTACAAAAAAACTAGCCAGATGGTTCATGCAACACATTACACTGAGCATGACTTTAGGGTTCTGCAACATTGCAGATGACTGCAATCAACAACAATATCACAGTTAAACCAATTAGGTTTTAACCCATGCACACAGGCAGAACAGTGCTCATTATTAGGCCTATGTTGCCATCCTTTGGCGTTTATGTCCAGTTCGGCAACACCAGGGTCTGTCTTGGTCCTTGATCACCAGAGATGTCGGTTTGTTACTGATTTTCCATTCATTTTATTCGTCACTGATGTTCCTTTTTTTATTATTATTCTGGCCAGTTGGTAGCAGGTCTTGTGATCTCACCCAAAAAAATCCCCAAATTGTGTGTGTGTGAGTGTGAGTGTGAGTGTGAGTGTGAGTGTGAGTGTGTGTGTGTGTGTGTGTGTGTGTGTGTGTGTGTGTGTGTGTGTGTGTGTGTGTGTGTGTGTGTGTGTGTGTGTGTGTGTGCGTGTGGTGCGCGTGTGAGTGTGTGTGTTAGTAGCGCGGTAGCCTGACGAGTTAACTGTCACAAGACATGACGCATGTGACACCGGCCAAATAGAGTGTGCGTTCGTAAATTCGCTCTGGAAATCTGATCAGCACTCGTGGAACGCCTCTGGTCCAATCAGATGACTTGGTCCCGTCATGGCGTTGAACCCAGTGTGTGCTCCGGCGCTCTCAGAGCGAATTTTACGAACGCAGCCAGAGTATACAACAACGTGTGTATGTATGCAGAGGTTAGGGTTGGTGTCCACCTGGTCAGAGGAGATGTTGGAGTAGATCTGGGCCAGGTCGCCGTAGCTGCCGTAACAGTTGCGACAGACGCTGACGGGCCTCGCCGAGGTCACCAGGCAGACCGCACAGGTCCCGTAGCGCTGGCCGAACACCCGCAGCAGCTCCAGGCAGTAGCCGCTGACCTCCAGGTCCTCCGGGAAGGCTGACAGCCCGCTGACCTCCAGGTCCTCCGGGAAGGCTGAGAGGCTGAGGGGGGAGGAGGACCCGAGGCCGGGCTGGAACACGGCCGAGGAGGCAGCCTCTCCGCTCAGCTGCGGGTTTCCTCCGGCGGCAGACGCGCGTGAAACGCAGTGGAATAACAAGGGCATCAGAAACGCGGTTCCCGTCCAGGCGGAACACATGTCTGGACCCAGGCGGAGATGGGAGTCCCTCACTTCACTTCATAACAGCGCCACTTCCTGGTTCGCTCCGCCGCGGGTCATGTGATCAGACGCGCTGATGTGCAGGGGGGTTGCCAGATGGGATTGACATTTTCCAGAACTAACTAACCACAGTCTAAAAAAAAACGCTAAATCCACCAAAAACCACCAGCCCAAAGACTAGATTAGTCAGAAAACCGCTGATTACTATCGGGCAGGTGGCCATCTCCTGCTGCCCCCTAAACTGTATGTCTGTTGACAATGATGTTTGTACAATAAAATAAAACAAAACAAAACTGCGCATTAGCTACTAGGGTGTGTGTTTTAACATCACGCGTTGTGTAGCTTTCAGGCACTGACATTTTGACACCGCCTAAATGCTATTTATCCAGCCCAACCTAAATGCTATTAATCCAGCCCAACTGCTTTTTTCCCCGGCCCAGTGTGATCAAAAGTAGCCCATTCAGCGGGAACCCGCCCCAATCTGGCAACCCTGCTGATGCGCTGACTCAGGATCAGCTGCTATGAAGGAGTGCTGCTTCCAACATGTTTGGTTGGGAAAGTTCAACTGATCGCTGGACCGAGGTAATATTTCGGGGTACAATCGATCATATCGGATCCTAGATTCCATAGAATACCCGGAATGCACCATAAAAAAAATCACCATCATGCCCTCATGTTATAAGGCGAGGAGTTTATGCTCATGCCAATAGCTGTATAATCCATCTCATTAACAATATATGTGAACATTAGACATTGATGGTAAACTCTGTGATCTTACGATTATTTTATACATATATTATATGTCGTTTTGTCAGAAAAATGAGAAGAGAGTTCTCAAAAGTTGATTGACACAAATTCTGACCAATCACAAAACGTTTAGCAAGCGCGTGGTGTTGAGGGCGTATTCAGAACCACAGCAGACCTGAGTCTACGAGTCGAACCAGTACAGGGTCCAAGCCCAACATTTATGAATCGAACCAGTCTGAATCGGACCAAATTATAGGTGTGAAAACACCAATTATGACTATAAAGCTCTGCCTAATCTAATGGCAAAATTATGTGAGTGAAATCTATAAATGGACTGAATTGAAGGTCAAAAACAAATAACCTATTACAACATCCGCTTCAGCTTGATAGCAAATTTATATTATTATACATTATACATGTTTTATTTATTTTATTTATTTTAGAAACCATAAGTGGTTTTAAGTGGTTGTTGTTTGAAATATAATAAACACTAGGCCTCAGTCTCAGTTGCGGCCATTCTGTAAAAATGTGGAAAATTGGACCTGGGTGTAATATCGGCCTACCACACGATGACACACTGTATATATTATCACAGTAGCTTTATGGGGACGTTTGGACCACGTGATGTGATGTAAATGTCTTCCTCTCAGGTGAATTTCCCTGCCGTGTCAAGGTCAACTTGGCTCGACGATTTGTAGCAGAGAAGTCCGTGATCATCCTCCTACACGCACGCACACACACACACACACACACACACACACACACACACACACACACACACACACACACACATACACACACACACGCACAAGTGGATAGTTTTGAGGGAAGAGTACAAATAAACCTGATTAATATCACAAAAGTGTGTGTGTGTGTGTGTGTGTGTGTGTGTGTGTGTGTGTGTGTGTGTGTGTGTGTGTGTGTGTGTGTGTGAGGGAGAGAGAGAGAGAGAGAGAGAGAGAGAGAGAGAGAGAGAGAGAGAGAGAGAGAGAGAGAGAGAGAGAGAGAGAGACGGGGAGACAGATAATGACTATGTGTGTAATGTGTGTGTATGAGTGTGTTGGAGAGAGCAGCCGTATGGAGATATCTGCACCTTCTGATCCCTCGTCACTTCGCCTCCTCATTATTTACCGCCTCGCGGCGTTTTGACACCATGCAATTTTTTAAATGTGCGCGCGTGCAGGCTGCGGCGCAAATAATCACGAAGTCAAGGTAAATGATCTGGGCTCAAAAATTCTGATTGTGATAATTGTCAAAAACCCTCGAATCAAGCCGCTACAGTCAATGGTCTTTAATGCGAAATTAGTGGCTCTTGATAACTTGCAGTCTGCAGCAATTCCACAGTCATTAGGGCCTAATGAAAATAACGGGGCGAGCGCGCGTGGCATTAGGGCCTATTCTAATGCCTGCTCAGAAGTCTGGCGGTAAATATGCAGCTTTTTAAATGGATTCTGGCCTCTGGTGCTCCACTCGAAGCTGCTCCACCGTCTGATCATTAGAAACTCTATCATTATGTTTTTTTTCCGTCTAGTGTTCACTTTAATTGTTCAGATGTTTTTCATCCCTTTTGTGATTTTTTTCATTTTAGTTTCTGATGAAAGAGCGGGCCTATTGAATAGATGATATAGTCTTCAGGCTGGAGGATAATATCACGACTTTTTAAATCTTCAAATGTGTGTAAATGCAGGGCATATCAGTGGACGTGTGATATAAACCATTATTTGATTAGAAGATATATATAGGCCTTAATACAAATGAAATTGAAATGTAATATTATTATTAATAATAATGGTAATAATAATAATAATAGCCTGTGTGTTTCATATGGCATTCATTTCATTATCGATTGATTGATTGATTGATTGATTTTCCATTATTGATTGGCATATTCAGCTAAAATCGAAAAGAATTCGGCTATTTGAGATGACTGTCCGTTAATTTCACGGCGAAAAGGAAACGATGAAACCGACTGAAGGAGTTCATTAGCTGGTGATAGATATGCAACTGAACCCGGCGCCACGAGAACAAAAATCACTAATTAGGGTCGCAGAGTGTCTCCCATCGCCTCGAGGGCTCTTCAGTCAGGTGATCAGACCCAACCGCCTCAGTACTCAGCAACTACGGGCGATACGAATTATTATCAGGCCAGAAAACGAGAGACTGTCAATTGTAATCTTGTTCTTGAATTTAGAAATCTAGAAATGGATAGGCTAGGCCTTTTAGACTGCTCACCCTGACAGGGAGAGAACGCACAGTGCACGTGCTCGAGAGGACAGGTCCACGTCATGGAAATTCGATCGATTTAAATCAGCTTTTCATTCTTTTTCGATTAAAAATAGATGACTTGTTTAGTTTAGACTTTAAAAAAAAAAAGTCTGAATTGATTTTAAAATTAGGCGTTAATAACACGTTTGTGTAATCCAGATTATGCCTGAATGACCTGTATGCTATATCAATAATAATACCTACTTATATATAGGCTACAGTCATACATTTTAACATAGCCACTTTATGAGGAGGAATGGGTTTAAGCAGTGGGTTTGATCGGAACTATGTCCAGACAGTGCTATCTATCATGATAAACACGTGTTGAAGCTAATGTTTTGAACCCCAAATGGCCCTATTGCGAGTTTAGATTGTGGTTAGAGCATTGCCCCAAGAAGATTATAAGATAATAGCCTACATAGGCTAAGTCAATGTCATATTTATAAATAAAAAAATTAATTGGTCATTGAACAGCATATACAGGAAATATTACAGATTGTGCATTTAAAGCAATGTCTGCTTTAGAGCTCGTTTATTTCAGTTCGATCCGATTCAAATGAAAAATTAAATGCGTCAAAAACGAATACGTTTAACCGTGGGTTGAATGTGTTACTTACTGTTTGGTTTTATGAAATGCGGGGGGAACCTGATGCCATAAAGGGGGTTTAAGGGGTTAACTTAAACCGGTTTAGCCGTAGCCTAAACTTGGCTCTTGCAGGCGAGGGGGAGAAAATAGCTGTAAAGTTATGCAGAAGTTATTCTCCATCCTTCGGGCCGTCCCTAATCCGCCAAAACCTCATTCTTTCATTGGAAAACTGTGCCTCTTTTCTTGTTTTTCGCTCTCTATACAACATAAAGTCAGTCTGCATTAAATGGTTATGTCGGGATGTGAGAAGGTGGGGTGGCGGAGGGGGGGGGGGGGGGGTAAATGCGAGGCCCCCTTTCACAGAAATATTGCCCCTCAATTCGTCGTGTGAGTCTACCAGCCCACCGCGACCCCTATATATCTCCCCTGGGCATCTGACTCGAATCACAAACGAGCCTGAATCTGAATCTGCACTAAACATCGCTGGGAATGTGCAGCGAGTAATAATAGAGATTTCGCTTTAATTTTTTACGCTTGACTTGGTTATTGTTGCTTTTCTCTCTTTCCCCCGTGATTCCCTTTTCCAGGGATTAGCCCTGACTTCGCCCACTACTGGCGGCCAAAAAGTGCACCCTGAAACCCGCAGGGATGACAATTGACGGGGATCAAGGCATCCAGGCAGGGCTATTCGGCGCTCAAAAGGAGCTGATCTGAGCCGCGAAGAGAGAGAACCATCAAGCCTGAGCTCAATGAAGGCGTTGGGAGAGCTGAGACGCACTTTCACTTTCTAGACAGAGAGAGAGAGAGAGAGAGAGAGAGAGAGAGAGAGAGAGAGAGAGAGAGAGAGAGAGACACAGAGAGAGAGAGAGAGAGAGAGAGAGAGAGACACAGAGAGAGAGAGAGAGAGAGAGAGAGAGACAGAGAGAGAGAGAGAGAGAGAGAGAGACAGAGAGACAGAGAGAGAGAGAGAGAAAAAAGGACGCTCCCAACCCAAACTGCTTCCCAAGACTGCAAGGGATTTAACTGCCAACAGATTAATTGTTTTCACTGAACTATTTCTAAAGTTAGAATAGATTGTGCCAAACCGATTAAAAATGGTTGTGGGAGGGTTTTGGTCACAAAAAAAGAAGAAAAAAAGAAGTCCTTTTATACGTTTAAAGACTCTATAGGCCAGAACTGCTTTAACAGGAGAATGTCCAACAGTGACTATACTTCAAACCCCAATGATAATTAATACTGTCATCATCACCCTCATCATCATCATCATCATCATCATCACCTTCATCACCATCATCATCATCATCACCCTCATTATCATAATCATGGGTAAATGTGATAGTTTGTGCTGATGATCAACAGGTGCTTGGGCGTAAAATTGCTTGCGCGTAAAAAGAAAACGTGTTTTGACTTGAGAGTTATTATGGCGCTTTTCCACCAGCGGCCCGGGTCGCTTCGGGTCGGTTCGGGTCGGCTCGCTTCGGCACGCTTTTGATCAGTTCTGGTTTTCCACTATACACAACAGACCAGGAACGAGTAGGAGGAGTAGGCGATAGTAGGCGGAGTTACGCGTCATAAAAGCGCGCCATGGTGGTGACGTATATTTTCGCGAGACACAACACAGCCAACAACAGCGACATGGAGGAACTTGAAGCTATCGTATACCTTTTCCCTCGGCATGTGGTATATTATTAACCGTGATTTTTTGGGAGAGAAAGAGAAAGAGAGAGAGGAAGCTATGTACACATAATAAAGTCATGTTTTTTGAACCCTTAAAACCACTGCCTTCACTTGTCTGCTTTATGAACTGTAGTATCATTGTGTGCCGTGTTATTCACGGACAAACACGATGCCCGGAGGCACCCTTTGCGGGTTTATAACTTCGGTTTACCGTGGGTTAGGATAACAATTCAAACGTGTCCGGATAGGGGAGAGGACAGGGAATCCAAAACCATTTGAATGGTGTCGATACGACACTGCTATCACCGTCGACACAGTGTGGAGCGAATTCCCTGTTAAAACTTTTCTCTCCCCCCGCTGTCAACGGGAGTTTCAACCAGCTGGCGCGGTGCTGCGAGCAGCAGCGGGTTCATTGAGTTTACGGTTAAAAGCATAACTTCTCTGGGTGTAAAGCACTCTCTCTATTTCGGGCTAAACTGTGCAGTGTAGCCGGCGTCCTGGTTCCTCCAGCAACCGGACACTTCCATAAATAACAACAAATATGTAATATGTAAATATGTATCCGGTTGTTAAGTCTGACGTCAAACGTGACGTTATGCAATTTCCGGGTCCAAACCAGAAATTCTCCGCACCAGAATACCAGTGTACTACAGCGGTAGAATGACAGTTTAATCGTTTTTTAGACTCTGATCTATTCATACAACAAGGGACACAGCACTTTGCCGTTTTCCCCATATTGTCAGGGTATTTGAGCCTTGGAAAAGCGCTATATAAATATAATTTATTATTATTATTATTGGGGCATTTCGAAGACAGCGTCTCAGCCAACTTTGGACCCGGAAACACGTCACGACTTAACAACCGGATAATACCACGTTCATTGATAAAATGACGCCAGGGATGGAAAGGGGTGATGGCAGTTTTAGAAGGGGGATGATGAAGCTCTGGACTACGGAACGGCACAGCACAACGGGGGGAAATGCGATAAGAATTATGTCAAAATGCAGCACCATCATGCACAGATCAGCCTTAAAACATGTAACGTTATATATATATATATCGTTATACAGGGAGCGATGTATTTCTACGGAAAGGCTGCTAGATTGTAGAATCTTCTTGTCGGTAAAACGATGGAATCAATCTATTGAGGATTGTGATCTTAAATGCGTTGTGTCATCTCAGGATAGATTAGGTGCACAGCATACACGATTTGACAAGGAAATAGGATGTTCAACACGGGTCGGAATCTCTACTTGATTTATTACTATCGGCATTAGTCAAATACATGCTCACATCAAGTCATCCGTTCACTGCTGTCCATCAAAAATGGCACCTCCATCAATAATATTACATAATAACAACTGCTCTGATTAGATTGCTTAGATTGTTTAATACATCAACGGGGGAAAAGCGAGATGAACTCGCGAGTATCAATGCTTCATTGAACGGAAAGTCCTATCTATCCCATTCAAAGTGTTTTAGCCATCCCCCTTTCCACTGGTAATAAGGAATTGGCAAGAATAGATCGATATAAATAGATCAACATAATGCAGCACTATCATGCACAGATCAGCCTTAAAACATGTAACGTTAGATATATAACGGTGCGATGTATTTCTACGGAAAGGCTGACTGACGTGGGGCTCATTCAATCTCCGCGTTCGTTATAGATACGCTTGCAGCAGCGGGTGAACTCCCGGTTCATTGAGTTTAAGGTTAAAAGCATAACTTCTCGGGGTGTCAGCGCGGTGGTTAAGGGCTCAAAATGACCGTATACCGATGGTGAAGTTAGCAAAGGAGTATTGTGTTTCTACCACATTCACAGCCGGTGTTATTCACGGGCAAAGACGGTGCATAATAGCGATTTTTGTGTTATGCTTGTTGTAAATAAAAGTTCTATGATGCATTGAAATGACATTAAACTAAGATAATACGATGGTCAGCATAATTTTTCGAATCTTTATTAATAAGCTATTACAGAAACTGTAGTGACATTTTCCAAGAGCGAATGTGGTATTTAAAGATGGCGGTTAGAGGTGTACAGTGAACACAAACGATGACGATGTTGTGACGATTTCCATTGACCAATCAACGGTGTGCAGCGTCACACGTCACACGCAGCCTGGCAAAAAGGTTCCGGGTCTCAATTTGGTTCCTGGTATCGAAGGGTAGCTAAAGAAGCGACCCGAACCGACAAATGGAAAAGCGCCAAAGAAGCAGGCCAGCCCGGGCTGACCCGGGTCAGCCCTCTAGTGGAAAAGCCCCATTATTCTCCCTATTCGGTCCTATAGCTGTTATAGTTCACACAAGAGAGGGTTCTGTATTGCAGTGTCTTCACCAATCAGGCATCTCTGTGGCTCTGGGAGAAGTTAATCTTTGGTGACGGAGTGTTGTGCGGTCTTCCGTCGACTGGTTGGGTCGGATCACTCCTGGGAGCCCGAGCCTGCGCCGCACACACACACACACACACACACACACACACACAGACAGACAGACACACAGACACACAGACACACAGACACACAGACACACACACACACACACACAGACAGACAGACGGGATAATGAACAAACACGCAGCCAGCAGAAACGACACAAAAGCCGCTTTGACTTCCTCACTGCCTTCCTCTCTCTTTGGGGCCGGCCTTCCTCTCTTTGGGGCCGGCCTTCCTCTCTCTGGGGCCGGCCTTCCTCTCTCTCTCTGGGGCCGGCCTTCCTCTCTCTGGGGCCGGCCTTCCTCTCTCTCTCTGGGGCCGGCCTTCCTCTCTCTGGGGCCGGCCTTCCTCTCTCTGGGGCCGGCCTTCCTCTCTCTCTCCCCGGCTCGCCGCGGCCACTTCTCATCGCTTCCGCGAACTGGGAGGCAGAGACGTCTTGTTTCATAACAAGACACGAAGCTGACTTCTTTCAGCTCCAGTGAACTGGACATAAACCCCGGCTGACAACCTCCAGTGCCCAAACAGAACAAGGGGGCGGGTGTAGGCGGGCGGGCGAGAGAACAGTGACCGGGCGGGAGGGGAGGCGCACTGGGGAACAAGGTTGAGCTGTTGCGCTCAAACATTTGGCCTACTCTGTCAGTCATGTTCACTGATTAGGATTTCCTTCACTCCTTGTGCAAACATCTATATATATATATATATATATTAAAGTATTTGTAGATTGTCTATAACGTATAACTCTAGGCCTATAAACTGACCATAGCCTTCTTAAAACCTATTCTTATTTTCGTTTTTCCACATTATTTGTTTCCCTTACGCGCGGCTGGTTTAATGATACATACAGCACGTCTAAACATGCCGTAGCCTATAAGGGTTTTTGACCGGAGCAATATGCCAGTATCCCACCTTGTTAGTGGCTAAATAACTCTGAACCTTCCTCTCTCTCTCTCTCTCTCTCTCTCTCTCTCTCTCTGTCTCTCTGTCTCTCTCTCTCTCTCTCTCTCTCTCTCTCTCTCTGTCTCTCTCTCTCTCTCTCTCTCTCTGTCTCTCTGTCTCTCTCTCTCTCTCTGTCTCTCTCTCTCTCTCCCTCTCTCTCCCTCTCTCTCTCTCTCTCTCTCTCTCTCTGAAGAGTTTTGGGAGAGTCGCTTCTCATTCACTCCGCGCTC
>NC_137676.1:1022348-1029848 GCF_963989245.1 Nansenia antarctica
TGTTTGAGGAAAGGGTCTTGATCAAACTGTTACCCGCCAACCGCGCCAGGCCTTTTCTGCACATTCAATAAGGGCCACCTTAAAGATTTTCCCTAATTAATGGATGACATCGTTGGCTAGAGGAGAGGCGCAGGCATTCTGCTCCCGCTCCTTCTTTGTCAACTTCCTAATTAACTTCGGTAGGTCACTCAGGTCCCAGCAACCTGGGAGTGAAGAGCTCCCATTGAGGGAGGGAGGGAGGGTTGGAAACTTACTCTTTTTTTCTTGCCTCGGCACTTAAAAGGAGGAAAGCAACTATAGGGAACAGAAAATATCCTATTTAAGTCCTTTGTGAGTGAACTGCCTGCACATGTTCTTATAAAGGAAGTCTTCTAAATAAGCTGCCGTGTTGCACTCCGCTCCCCCCCCCCTCCTCTACTCCCCCTCCCCTCCCCTCCCCTCCCCTCTCCCTCTCCCTCCCTCCCCACACACCCTCCACCCCTCCCTCCTCCCTCCCTCCCTCCCACCCTCCACCACCACTTCTTTCTCTTAGAGCTTCACAGAAAAAAGGTTATGAATGATAGTTGTGGGTTGAAGGGGGGAGTGAAGGGCTGAAGGATAGCATCTGTGTATTGTTGAATTGTTTAGCGTCTGAAACTTTGAGGGAATTTGAGGATGGGAAGGACATAGCTCTACTGGGGGAGTGGGGTTGGATGATTAGGAGAGAGAGAGAGAGAGAGAGAGAGAGAGAGAGAGAGAGAGAGAGAGAGAGAGAGAGAGAGAAAAAAGAAGTGAACGTAAGAAGAAAAAGAAAAAAAAGAGAGAAAAGAAGAAAGTGGGTCTTTGCCTGCATTATTGTTTGGAGTTTTCTAAAGGCTGCCCACCCCCACCTCTTGCCCCCCCCCCTCCCCCCCACATCACCCTCCACCTCACCCATATCTCTCTGCCCCAGAAGTGAACAAAATAAAAGACTTTCACGCACGTGAAATACATTCCTCCAACATCACAGTGCCTTCAACAAGCCAACAACAACAACAACACAACTAGTGTGTTTTTTTTTCTTTTCGTGATGAACAATAGAAGTTGCCTCCCTATCAGTCCTGACCTGTCCTGTCCTGTCCCCCCCAGCCCCCCCCTGTCCCTGTCCCCCCCTGTCCCCCCCTGCCCCCCCCCCCACCCAGCCAGACGAAATGAAGCTCCCATCCTCACAGAACAGCCAGGGTGTGATGGCCTTCCCACAGACAAGGAAGCCTGCACACACACACACACACACACACACACACACACACACACACTCACACACTCTCACGCCAGAATCAACTGAAAAAGATACAGATTTAACATTGTAACACTGTGTTACCCAGTTTTTATTGTTTGTATTTTCGATACAATTGCGGTGTACTTGTGAGATCTAATCTATCGCTGTTCCTGTTTTGTTTGTTTGTTTGTTATATAATCTGCATAATTTGCATATTATTTGTATAGTTACACCCACAATTATGGAGATGGAGATGGAGTGGGGGGGTGTGGAGGGGGGACGAGAGAGAACAATACTTCAAAATGGCTCTGCGTCATAAAAATACCAAACTCTGCCAAGGAACCTTCACTGTGGCACAGAGGGAGGTGTGCATGGACGACAGTGTCCTCACTACTTTACTGTGGCACAGAGGGAGGTGTGCATGGACGACAGTGTCCTCACTACTTTACTGTGGCACAGAGGGAGGTGTGCATGGACGACAGTGTCCTCACTACTTCACTGTGGCACAGAGGGAGGTGTGCATGGACGACAGTGTCCTCACTACTTTACTGTGGCACAGAGGGAGGTGTGCATGGACGACAGTGTCCTCACTACTTCACTGTGGCACAGAGGGAGGTGTGCATGGACGACAGTGTCCTCACTACTTTACTGTGGCACAGAGGGAGGTGTGCATGGACGACAGTGTCCTCACTACTTCACTGTGGCACAGAGGGAGGTGTGCATGGACGACAGTGTCCTCACTACTTTACTGTGGCACAGAGGGAGGTGTGCATGGACGACAGTGTCCTCACTACTTCACTGTGGCACAGAGGGAGGTGTGCATGGACGACAGTGTCCTCACTACTTTACTGTGGCACAGAGGGAGGTGTGCATGGACGACAGTGTCCTCACTACTTCACTGTGGCACAGAGGGAGGTGTGCATGGACGACAGTGTCCTCACTACTTCACTGTGGCACAGAGGGAGGTGTGCATGGACGACAGTGTCCTCACTACTTTACTGTGGCACAGAGGGAGGTGTGCATGGACGACAGTGTCCTCACTACTTTACTGTGGCACAGAGGGAGGTGTGCATGGACGACAGTGTCCTCACTACTTCACTGTGGCACAGAGGGAGGTGTGCATGGACGACAGTGTCCTCACTACTTTACTGTGGCACAGAGGGAGGTGTGCATGGACGACAGTGTCCTCACTACTTCACTGTGGCACAGAGGGAGGTGTGCATGGACGACAGTGTCCTCACTACTTCACTGTGGCACAGAGGGAGGTGTGCATGGACGACAGTGTCCTCACTACTTTACTGTGGCACAGAGGGAGGTGTGCATGGACGACAGTGTCCTCACTACTTTACTGTGGCACAGAGGGATGTGTAATAATAATAATAATAATAACAATCATAATAATAATAATAACAATAATAATAATAACAATAATACATATAATAAAAAGTTTTATTTGTATAGCACTTTTCCTGCAAACGTTGCAGCTCAAAGTGCTCCAATCATTATATAATCATAATTTAATTATTTAGTCATTTAAAGGCAATATTAAAAAGATGGGTTTTTAGTCTTGACTTGAACATGTGTGCTGAGGTTGCATCCATAATGTTAACTGGCAGTGCATTCCACAATCTGGGTGCATAAAATGAGAACGCAGCCTCACCAAATCTCTTCTTTTGTACATGTGGTACACATGTGTTCATGGAGGACAGCCTCCTCACTCCTTTGTGCTGTAGCCATAAAAATAGTTGGAGTTTTTACACACCGCTGGCCGATTGATGAGTCAATCAACACAACACTGCAGGGCTACAGTCTGTATCATCATCATCATCATCATCATCATCATCATTGTCCATGGGGATATTATCCACAAATATCATACATGTGGCCTGGGGTGGTCCAGTGGTCTAGCACCATGGCCTGGGGTGGTCCAGTGGTCTAGCACCATGGCCTGGGGTGGTCCAGTGGTCTAGCACCATGGCCTGGGGTGGTCCAGTGGTCTAGCACCATGGCCTGGGGTGGTCCAGTGGTCTAGCATCATGGCCTGGGGTGGTCCAGTGGTCTAGTACCAGCACCATGGCCTGGGGTGGTCCAGTGGTCTAGCACCGCAGTCTACAGTGCACACATATGCCCATGTCGGCATGTGTTAGAATCCGGCCCATGCCCTGCTGACATGCCCTCTCTCTCTCTTCTTCTCCTTACTTTCCTGTCTGTCTTCACTGTACCTGTCCAATATGTGACACGGTTTCATTCCGCATCTCGGCAATTGTGAAACCTCGCAATCGAGCCAAACAAGTCTTGTTGTGAAAAAAATTGTTTTCCGGTTTTTGGCATAGGACGACAAACGAAGCGATGAAGAACCCACTCGATATCATATCCAACAGTTTTACATTCAGTAAATACCTACATTTAGTTAGCAAAGTCGGGTGGGGGGTATTAGTGTGGCAGTGTGTGTAGCCACGCCCACCCCAGCTGTATGTAAGGAGCCATGTGCGTGCATGTGGATGTGTTGACAAGTTTACAAGATGGAGGCTGAAGCTCTCGCTAATGCTATCAACAGAATTTCAAAAGCAGGCAGAAATATCGACAGTGGGCAATTAATGAACTCCTTCATATTGGACTATACATAATGGGAACTCCGAACGGGAACTCCGAACTCCGAATCTGACGATGACAGATGACAACGGAATGTCAGACATTGATCTCCACATCAGTTCACTATTCTTGGGACAGTCGTCTGCAGACAGACCTTCTGCTGTGTTCTTGGGTTTTAGTGAGTTACATGTGTTGTTTACTAGGATTTTGTGTTGTTTACTTAGGATAGCCAAACAGTTATTTGTTGTTTTGTGAGTAAGGTAGATAACGCCTTTGTTAGCCTCAGTTATCAAACCACTGAAACTGCTCACCACAATTATGCCACCCCTCTACAAAACGAATAGGAGATGGTGGGAGGAAGAAATAGGTTGTCAAAGATAAAACATAATGAATAAATATTTTTTTAGGAATACATTTTATTTATTGTTGCAGACCTACTAAACATGCAACATAGTGTAATATGTTTCATGCACCATTTTAGTGTGTTTGTGTGTACCAGCTAGCCAAACAAGTGTTAGCTTGTTAGCTAGCTAGCTAGCTTTGTTAGAGATATAATAGATTAGAGAAAAAGTAAATGCTTTTGTAATGAACGATAATGTTGTGTGGAATCAAAAATAATGATTAATTCATTGATATGTAGATTTGCTGTAGAATAATACTGTGCATTTAAATTATTTCACTAGCCTACTTCTTACAGTACAACAACAGCACACTGAGAGTCTATGGAAAACCTCCACTAGCAGTGTGTCCACACCTCTGACCTGACATCTGTGTTACAGAATGACGAGGTGAGAGGTTCTGAGAGATGACACCTTGATGAGTCACCAGTACTTCAGGTATTTGTCATTGTCGTTGTAAAAGCAATTCTATTTTATGAAGATAGTAGTAGGCTATTTCGTTAAAAGTGGTGTTGGTAACAGTGGGCAATCATTTTAAATGTACTGTCTTCTTTTTTTATTACAGCTTTGATGCCCAGATGGGATGGGAAGGAACTACACCGAAGTCCCACTAGATGCTTTATGGACTATATAATGATAAATACAAATAATAAATAATATAATAAATAATAATAATAAATGCATGCACACGGACACATTATTATTTTTTACCATTCTATTATTGTATTGCTCAATTGTATCTTGCCTACTTTTTTCCATTGCCATGAATTTTACTCTCTTGTACTTATAATGGAATGTAATAAACTTTTGGCACACATGGCAATAAAAAATCATGAATGTTGACTTATTATTATTATTATTATTATTATTATTATTATTGTTTAGCTATTTAAACATGTCAGCCCTGCAATTTTGTTTCCTGAGGGTTAGCTGACAACCCCACTGACAGATGACAGGTAGGTAATGACAGGTAGTGTAATGGGGGAGTGGTTGTCTTGAGGGTGTGGTTGTCTTGAGGGAGTGATTAGGGTGGAGTTAACCAGCTATTGTTCCCACCCATTACCTCTGTGAAAAACGTCTCTGAAGACTTTGAGGCTGGATATCTCAGTACGGTGGTTCAGGGGGTATCAACATTCAAATATCCATGACTTCTTCAACTTGTTTCAGATGTTAATGTATGACACATCATTTTAAAGCTTACAATCTACCCTTTCATAATCTGGAAAAATGATAAACAGAACAATTATTTTGCCCTACTTGCGGACTTTTTAACCATGCCCTGTCACATATGAGTGGGACTGCCCCAAAAAGAAAAAAACAAAACATCACACATATCACATGTTACTTCATACAAGGACTTGGCCATTTAGAACCAATGCACTAGCATATTGTTAGCATAATTGCATAAAGTCAGTCTCCAGCCATCACTTGTGGTCAGCTGAGCCATCTTTGAATGTAGTGTAAAAAATGCCTATATCAAAGAGATGACTTGGACAGATAGTGATTTTGGAATGTAACAAGCATTCTGATGCTGATGTCATAGTAGGCAATAATGCACAGTGAATGCACCAGGTAGCCTACCTGCTTGTTAACACAAACACAGATTAATAGACAAGGTTAGAGGGCCATCACAACAGTGAATCAGCAGTGTTAGGAGAGTAGAGTTAGGCAGATATCTCAATTTGGCCCAAATATGACTTATAGGCAATTATGCTACAAGGCTAACGATATCTTCTGTTCTACATTTACATTGACATTTTTGCCATTTAGCAGACGCCTTATTCCAAAGCGACTTGCAATCAATACATTTGACTAAGCAAGTGAATCATCAATCCACCAGTCGTAGCAGGAAGAGTAATCCAGCTCAGGCCAGGGGCCATTGGCAGTCCCTGTGATAGAAGGAAAAACCTTCTTCTATCACCTTCTTCTAAACCTAGACTTTTTATTTTTTATGATTTTTAAAAATGTTATATATAGACACTGGAGAAACAGAGAAACAGTACAAGGGGGGCAATATAAGTTTTAGGGGACACGCGTGTGTCTCAGGAGACGCAGTGCTGGGGGGTAGTAGATGTCTCAGGAGACACAGTGCTGGGGGGTAGTAGATGTCTCAGGAGACACAGTGCTGGGGGGTAGTAGATGTCTCAGGAGACACAGTGCTGGGGGGGTAGTAGATGTCTCAGGAGACACAGTGCTGGGGGGTAGTAGATGTCTCAGGAGACACAGTGCTGGGGGGTAGTAGATGTCTCAGGAGACACAGTGCTGGGGGGTAGTAGATGTCTCAGGAGACACAGTGCTGGGGGGTAGTAGATGTCTCAGGAGACACAGTGCTGGGGGGTAGTAGAAGTCTCAGGAGACACAGTGCTGGGGGGTAGTAGATGTCTCAGGAGACGCAGTGCTGGGGGGTAGTAGATGTCTCAGGAGACGCAGTGCTGGGGGGTAGTAGATGTCTCAGGAGACACAGTGCTGGGGGGGTAGTAGATGTCTCAGGAGACACAGTGCTGGGGGGTAGTAGATGTTTCAGGAGACACAGTGCTGGGGGGTAGTAGATGTCTCAGGAGACACAGTGCTGGGGGGGTAGTAGATGTCTCAGGAGACACAGTGCTGGGGGGTAGTAGATGTCTCAGGAGACACAGTGCTGGGGGGGGCAGTAGAAGTCTCAGGAGGAGCAGTTAAGGTGTAACCTGAAGAGATGGGAGTGCTAGTTCTGCTCCCATCTCTCCTGAGCTACGGACCGCCAGTCTCCAGCCATCCAGAGGTGACCTCCCTGTCACGGTACCAGAGGTGACCTCCCTGTCACGGTACCAGAGGTGACCTCCCTGTCACGGTACCGCTGACGTCTCCAGGCCCCCAGACGTCTGGACCGCTCTGTATTAAGACACGCTAAGTGACCGTGAGGGTCCCCCCTGCTGACAGCTCCGATGCTGTTGGGGTTCCTGAAGGGGGGAGGGGGGGGTTAAGTTAATGACAGGGGGGAGGGGAACCGTGACCCGCCCCCCCGCAAACCCCCAAACGTTGACAGTTTGACCTGGTCCGCTGCTCCACTAAGCCTGGTCACAGATGATGGTCACCGATGCGTCTCCGTGGTGATCTGTGACTCGACCGTCCGTCCGTCGCGGTCGTCTTAAACCGTTTGAGGACCGCAAACGTTCCACAGCTGAGTGGCTGGGCGGCCGAGCGGCCGAGCGGTCAGAGCAGCACAATGACTCTGCCGCGGGGACCGCAGGTGAACCCGGCCCGGCCGGCCCAGACAGACCGCTGTTGTGGCTGAAA
>NC_137676.1:1039848-1052348 GCF_963989245.1 Nansenia antarctica
ATAGACAACATAAATAGTATTTACAAGTATTTGAATTCATAAACGTATTAATCGAAAAGCATTTGGTTATGATGCAAAAAAACACTGAATGCGTTTATGGACTTGTAGCTTTCATTTAATGATGGAAGGTCGTGTTACCCACATTATAATTAAGTTTAATTAGTACAAAATTATATTGATTAAATTATTTTCTGTCTTATAATAGCCTCGTTTATTTTATTTGGTATATGTACTATAGGCCTATGATCAAACCCGGACTTCTCATAGTTCATAGGAGCGCTGTGGCTGAAGACTATAGGCTGAAGCCATAACGCTGTGTGTATATTTAGTGTAGATTTATTTCAGATTGTGGCCTATAGCCCCTATCATGACGCTCTTAGCTGCAGGGTGTTTAGTTGTTGTGGATGCAATCCAACATGTCAAAGAGTTGTTACAAGGATGTCACTACCAGGAGGTAACAGCGAGGAGAATGTTGGTATTTTGGTAGAAACTGCGGGAGGCTTTGCGAAAGAGACGAATAATAATATGATGTTTACAATTAAAAAAGGCTTGTAAGCACCTGCTCTTGGAATGATGACATGTGGGCTATCGATAGTGTGTGTGTGTGTGTGTGTGTGTGTGTGTGTGTGTGTGTGTGTGTGTGTGTGTGTATATAATAAATTAACTACATTTAAGTAAGTATTCTTTATTATAATTTTAAGTATTTTTATATAGCCTAGTTTTTTGTTTGAATTTATCATTACATAAAATTGTGGAAGTTAAAGGAGTTTAAGGGACTACTCACTCACTGTAGTATGAAGTGTATATTTAGGCCCTAACCCTAACTGTATAGGGTTATATGTATAGGCCCTAACCCTAACTGTATAGGGTTATATGTATAGGCCCTAACCCTAACTGTAGGGTTATAGTTAGTAGGCCCCAACACTAACTGTATCCAAGGCCTTGGTTTCGTGGACGCCTCAGTGAAATACAATTTGTACACTTTTGTGTCAAAAGAAAAAAGTATTTGAGTTAGGCTGAACTAAACCGTACTAAGTTCATGTCGAAACAGCCTACAACCTGGATGTGTATCGTCTTAGTAACTCCTCCATGTGATACAATCAGATAATATCAATGAGATGTAATATTATAGACAACATAACTATTCTATATGTGTCTTACTGTCAGCAACGCTTTGCGTGATATTATTATTTTGGCTACATTAATAGATGTCATTGGGCAAACCTCAAGACTTTTATTTCAAACGTGTTCAAATATAGGCCTATACATTATCCGAAATAGTTCACATCAAAATTTAAAAAACAAAAAAACAATCAAGATTTTTAATTCTGCTTTTCTCCAAGTTCATACACACATTGTGGGTGGTCACAACAACATTCCCTTCTGTCAGTAAAACTAAGTCTAACTTCTTTCAGCGGGTTTTGGGGTTGATGGTAATTACGTTAATAGAATATTCCATATATCTTTAACCAATTACGACACACAATGGCGCCGAGAGGAACCCCCATGGAGACAAGTTAAAGACGTTTTCCCCCGCACAGCGAAATCATCCGTCATTTCATTTCACCTGTTTCCTTATCACACCATAATGAATACTTTCAGACTTTATTCAGGCTAAGTGATGATGTTTTTCCACGGGGGCGGAAGGAGGCTAGAGTATATGTTGATTAGTCTGTTTCATATTAAGCATGCTGATTATGCATAGCCTATAGTCTTATTTCGATCAACGTTTCAGGCGCCCGAATTTGTTGCATCACGATTTCTTGTATTTATTTGAAAACTACAGTGATCCCAATCATAGCCAATTTAATGCAAGATTGAAATAATTGAAATTGCGATAATTTACAACACTTTACAACACCAACATTGATTTGATCAATTCATTTACTTAATTTACAAGCTAAAATTGAGACTTATTTTTCATTCGTTAGTATATTAGCCTTGACATGATTTTCTTCTCCAAATTAAAATGTTCCGCCTTCCGAATATGAATAGAATTGTATTAGCGAATTCCCATCTTACTCTCCTTTGCGTTTGTCAGCCTTATTGAAGTTCTCAGACTTGTTAGCTGTATTGTATTGAAGCTTCAACTCAGTCGCTTGTTTCGCTGCTCTGTTTTATCGGCTTCTTATCCGAATTCCCATGCTACCCTTTTTGACGGGTCACTGGTGAATGAATGAGCAGGTGGTTAAACGTCAGTGTAATTACGACTTTTTCCCTCCATGGAAAAAAAAGACTCCCTCATATACATACAAATATACTTCTTTTAAATAGATTTGAATACAAAAAAATCTTTACAAAAAAAATAAATCACATTTTTTCCCCATTTAGTACTCCCGGGGTCGATTTACATACACTTCATTTGAGTTGGTGAAACGAGTTGGTGAGCATTATTCTCGGTGCCGTGTCACTCCCTAATCCGCGGGCCTATAGACCCGCCGGATAAAGCAGCTGTCGAGTCCCATTATGAAGAGGAGTTGGCAGCTTGTCGAGTTCGAGGCAGTCAGACGAGGTTCAATGGGGAAAATCATTAAGTTAACACTTTCTCTAATGTCTCCATTGTGCGCCCCCGGGCATTGTCTTACGAGACCTCAGATATGACGCTTCCCACCGAACTCACCGTAAACATACGCGTCGCATTCCCATGGCCATCCGGACGGCCTATAGCCTACTGCTACTGTAATACAACCGTGGTCGAGCATGTGGTCAAGCTGATGTGGAAACTCCTTTTTTGAAGACAGAGCGATGTGTCGATGTGTAGAAAGTGAAAGCTGTAGGCTAGTGTGAACAAAATGCCATGAAAACCGTTCTTGCAGGTGTCATTGGGCAATACTGTATTTCTCCTTTTAAATGAAGAGGAAAACAAATGCTTGCATCACATCTCATCAGTGTGTGTGTGTGTGTGTGTGTGTGTATGTGTGTGTGTGTGTGTGTGTGTATGTGTGTGTGTGTGTGTGTTTGTGTGTGTGTGTGTGTGTGTGTTTCATTCATTATAAGGGGGGGGGGGGTAGTACAGTGCAGACGTATGGGGATTGATTCAGAGGAGACAATTTGCTGATTGATGACGCATAATTATCCATATCCAAGTTTCTTGATTCGCTGTTTGGCTTCGTGGAACCCAATATAGGCCTTCACAACACAACACAACACAACATAACGACTGAAATTAGTTTCACCATCACCACCATGCATATATGAACCTCAACGCAGAAGCCCCCCGGGCCTAACGGGAGTGAATGTCGTTGTGTCCCCTCCAGGTCGGATACTGGACATCCCGTGTAAGGTGTGTGGCGACCGCAGCTCGGGGAAACACTACGGCGTGTACGCCTGCGACGGCTGCTCGGGCTTCTTCAAGAGGAGTATCCGCAGGAACAGAACCTACGTCTGCAAATCCGGCTCCCAGGTGAGACCTTACTGTGTTCTATCATCTTAATCCTATTATATATATATACCTTTTAATTGTTTACCTTTTCCCCAAAACACTGACTGTAGTGTAGGCCTATCTCTGACGCGTATACGTGGTTGTTTTTACGCATGCTCATTATGGGCCGCTGATGTTTTAAAAACGCATGCATGGTTGGTTTTTTACGCATGCTCATATTTTGTCCTATTTTGTCCTATTTTGTCCTATTTGGAGAACCTTCTCTGTGTTAAGTTTCTGTGTTAAATCTCTGTGTTAAGTTTCTGTGTTAAGTTTCTGTGTTAAGTCTCTGTGTTAAGTCTCTGTGTTAAGTCTCTGTGTAAAGTCTCTGTGTTAAGTCTCTGTGTTAAGTCTCTGTGTTAACGTTCTGTGTTAACGTTCTGTGTTAAGTCTCTGTGTTAAGTCTCTGTGTTAAGTCTCTGTGTTAAGTCTCTGTGTTAAGTTTCTGTGTTAAGTCTCTGTGTTAAGTCTCTGTGTTAAGTCTCTGTGTTAAGTCTCTGTGTTAAGTCTCTGTGTCAAGTAAGTCTCTGTGTTAAGTCTCTGTGTTAAGTCTCTGTGTCAAGTAAGTCTCTGTGTTAAGTCTCTGTGTTAAGTCTCTGTGTTAAGTCTCTGTGTTAAGTCTCTGTGTAAATTCTCTGTGTTAAGTCTCTGTGTTAACGTTCTGTGTTAAGTCTCTGTGTTAAGTCTCTGTGTTAAGTCTCTGTGTTAAGTCTCTGTGTTAAGTCTCTGTGTTAAGTCTCTGTGTTAAGTCTCTGTTTTAAGTCTCTGTGTTAAGTCTCTGTGTAAATTCTCTGTGTTAAGTTTCTGTGTTAAGTATCTGTGTTAACGTTCTGTGTTAAGTCTCTGTGTTAAGTTTCTGTGTTAAGTCTCTGTGTTAAGTCTCTGTGTTACGTCTCAGTGTTAAGTCTCTGTGTTAAGTCTCTGTGTTAGGTCTCTGTGTTAAGTCTCTGTGTAAATTCTCTGTGTTAAGTCTCTGTGTTAAGTCTCTGTGTTAACGTTCTGTGTTAAGTCTCTGTGTTAGGTCTCTGTGTTAAGTCTCTGTGTTAAGTCTCCTCGCTGGGAGGGCCCTGGGCTCCAGACCTAATTGCATCAGCTCCCAGGCCATTGACTGGGGGGGGGGGGGGGGGTTAAGCACAGTCCTGCTTTAATGTATCAGGTGTAATCCAATCTAATGTAATGACACTAACGGGCGGATTTAGCCAACAGTGGGCGGGAAGGCCTACTTATCCACTGGGATGAGCCGAGCTGGAGCCCCGGGGGACCAAGTCGATGATGACAGATAATAACACGATCCTTCACCTGTAGATTGGCGTCCTAGGAAGATAATGTTTAAGAACCTCTCTCTCTCTCTCCCTCTCTCTCTCCCTCTCTCTCTCTCACACACACGGTGCTCCTTTTGTCCTTCACTGTGCGACAGCAATTCAACTGAACTGTAATTCTCTCTCTCCCCCCCCCCTCCTTCCCTTCCTCCCTCCCTCCCCCTCTCTCTCCCCCCCCCTCCTTCCCTCCCTCCCTCTCCCCTCTCTCCCCCCCCTCCTCCCTCCCTCCCTCTCCCCTCTCTCCCCCCCCTCCTTCCCCTCCTCCCTCCCTCCCTCTCCCCTCTCCTCCCTCTTTTTCTCCATCGTAGGGGGGATGCCCCGTGGACAAAACGCACAGAAACCAATGCCGAGCGTGTCGCTTGAAAAAGTGTCTCGAAGTGAACATGAATAAAGACGGTAAATAGGCTTAATTGAATTATCATTTTTGGCTGTACGTCGGCAGCGCCATTTCAGTTTGAGGTGGCCAAATCGGATGGAAAAGTGTATTTAACGGAATCAGCTGACAGCGGGGTGAACAGAGGGCGTTATTCATAACCTTCTCATGAGAGGCAACGGCTGCGTTCGTAAATTCGCTGAGAGCGCCGGAGCGCACAGTGCGTTCAACGTCATTAAAGCCAGGGACCAAGTAATTTGATTGAACAAGAGGCATTCCACGAGTGCTGATCAGATTTCCAGAGCCTATTTACGAACGCAGCCAAAGCCTTTCTCCTCATCCCCATGCAGTCTCTTTACAAAATACACACTTTGATTAATGAAGCATTCACGCGCGAGTCGTTTACTAAACAGTCTTGTCCCCCCGCACGCACGCTCTCCCGACGGACAGCCGTGCAGCACGAGAGGGGCCCCAGGACGTCCACCATCCGCAAGCAGGTCGCCCTCTACTTCCGGGGCCACAAAGAGGTGAACGGGTCATCGAACCATTTCTCGGGCTCGTCTCTACCGGGGCCGCCGTTCTTCACCACGGTCACGCAGCTCGAGCCGCACAGTCTGGAGATGAGTACGGTGGCCGGCACGCCGGAGAGACAGACCCTCGTGGGTTTAGCGCAGCCCACTCCGAAGGTAAGCCCCCCACTGTCCTGTCCTCGGCTCACTCCTCTCTGACGGAACAGCGCTGTGCGTAAATTATTAGCTCAAGGAGCCCGCGGGCCGCTTCACATTGCAAAGTGATTTCTCCCCCCCCCCCCCCGCTACCTTTAAGAGGTTTAAAAGTTGACATTCCGGCCCCGACTCAGCAGCTTTCGAGTCACAAATCTGTCATTCATGTTTTCACCCAAATCCAACGCATGCAGCAGCAGCACGAGCCATGACCTCATTGGGGTTTAACTTCTTAGCGCGTTTCTGAGCCATTTCGTCACCATGCAATTATAATATAGGCTGTTCCGTGATTCTAACGTGAGCCACTCATTCTTTATGGTTCATTTTTAGATTAGATTAGATTAGATTAGATTCAACTTTATTGTCATCGCAGAGTATACTAGGCCAACGAAATGCAGTTTAGCATCCAACCAAAAGTGCAAATAGTGATATAAGAACATGATGATATAAATAGAACAAGAATGGTAGTGATAGGTAACTATGTAATATACCGTTATGTGCAGAGGTAGTGTTGTAAAACATCAGTATAGTTTAGAGGTATGTACAGTTATGGGCTATATACAGTTATGGGCTATGTACAGTTATGAGCTATATACAGTTTATGTACAGTTTCTATATGTGCAGAAGTATAAAAGAAGCTATGTCAGGAGTCATGTGCAATGTGCAGTATGTGATCGAGTGTTGCGTAACCTGTTCCACGTCTGACGTCACAGTATCCTCACGAGGTCAGCGGCGCGCCCATGTACCTGTACGAGGTCGCGACCGAGTCCGTGTGTGAGTCGGCGGCGCGCTTGCTGTTCATGAGCATCAAGTGGGCCAAGAGCGTGCCCGCTTTCTCCACGCTCCCGCTACCTGACCAGGTAATCATAATAATAATAATAATAATAATAATAATAATAATAACCTTTATTTGTACAGCACTTTTCCTGCCAAAGCCGTTATGTTCAGTAACGGGTTTTCCAGACAATAGGCTACAAAGGATGGATAAGCCCATATGGCTTCTATCTACATATGCAATAATGAGAAGTTAGACATATAGGCCCGTTATCATCATTATGACACGTGATCTCTATATGTTGATATGTAGATGAATGTATTAGTCAGGTCATTCTGGGGCGCTGAGGTTTGTGCCTCGTGTTGCAGCTGATCCTGTTAGAAGACGCCTGGCGGGAGCTGTTCGTCCTGGGCATCGCGCAGTGGGCCATCCCGGTGGACTCCAACACCCTTCTCGCTGTTTCCGGTATTTATATCTCCCCTACATACACATATATATACAGGTGCTGGTCATATAATTAGAATATCATCAAAAAGTTTATTTATTTCAGTAATTCCATTAATTTCACTTTTTGAATGGAATTACTGAAATAAATCAACTTTTTGATGATATTCTAATTATATGACCAGCACCTGTATATATATACCCTAATATCTCCCTGTTCTATAGGCATGTTTTGGAATCAACATTCGGCCAAATGAGAGAAAACGAAAACCTTTTTGTTTAGCCTACTTGTTACTGTTATACCCACCTCTTGTTGTCGTTCTATGTGAAGGCATGAACACAGACATTATATTATATGTTCTATGTGAAGGCATGAACACAGACATTATATTATATGTTCTATGTGAAGGCATGAACACAGACATTATATTATATGTTCTATGTGAAGGCATGAACACAGACATTATATTATATGTTCTATGTGAAGGCATGAACACAGACATTATATTATATGTTCTATGTGAAGGCATGAACACAGACATTATATTATATGTTCTATGTGAAGGCATGAACACAGACATTATATTATATGTTCTATGTGAAGGCATGAACACAGACATTATATTATATGTTCTATGTGAAGGCATGAACACAGACATTATATTATATGTTCTATGTGAAGGCATGAACACAGACATTATATTATATGTTCTATGTGAAGGCATGAACACAGACAACACAGAGTCCCAGCGGCTGAACAAGATCATCTCGGAGATCCAGGCCCTGCAGGAGGTGGTCACGCGCTTCAGACAGATGCGTCTGGACGCCACCGAGTTCGCCTGTCTGAAGTGCATCGTCACGTTCAAAGCCGGTGAGTTCAAAAGAAGAGGCCCTCCCTATAGCGTGTGCTATAGTCAAAGGACACCCTCAAAGTCCGTTAAGTCAGTGATTGCAATTCAGAAAATATACTGAACTAAACTAAAACCGCGTGGTTCCTTCCAAACGCAGTTCCGACGCACAGCGGTTCGGATTTGAGAAGTTTCCGCAACGCCAGCGCCATCGCTGCGCTCCAGGACGAGGCGCAGCTCACCCTCAACAGCTACATACACACCAGGTAACATTCTGATCTACATACACACCAGGTAACATTCTGATCTACATACACACCAGGTAACACTCTGATCTACATACACACCAGGTACATACACACCAGGTAACATTCTTATCTACATACACACCAGGTAACATTCTGATCTACATACACACCAGGTAACATTCTGATCTACATCCACACCAGGTAACATTCTTATCTACATACACACCAGGTAACATTCTGATCTACATACACACCAGGTAACATTCTGATCTACATACACACCAGGTAACACTCTGATCTACATCCACACCAGGTAACATTCTGATCTACATACACACCAGGTAACATTCTGATCTATACACACCAGGTAACATTCAACAGCTACATGCCTACATCCACACCAGGTAACATTCGGATCCAAGACTAGACAGTTATGTGGCCTGCGAACCTTCAAATCAACTCAACAATAAGGCCGGACACATTGTTCAACAATACCCAAACCCACGCTCAACAACACGTGACGTTAGAATTATAAGGTTCTATCTCCATTTTTGTCAAAATTGAGTTTTTTACATAATCTGATCCATTAGGTGTTTATTAATGCCTGGGTGGTGTTCTTTTTAAAATGTTGACATTTTTGAGTTAGTAATTCATAAAATACAAAGGTTCCATCTCACAGAACATAATGGAATGTAAAAACTTTGACCCTCAATATCTCTGAACTGCCCTAAACGGAGATAGAACCTTCTCATTCTAAGCTCACGAACAGGCGTATTGTAGTCTTCTATTACGCACGTCATAGGCTACAAACGAAGAAAGTGGACTAATACTAACTGTGGTTTCTGGACCCATCTCTCAGGTACCCCACTCAGCCCTGCCGCTTCGGGAAGCTGCTCCTGCTCCTGCCGGCCCTGAGGGCGGTCAGCCCCTCCACCATAGAGGAGGTGTTCTTCAAGAAGACCATCGGCAACGTGCCCATCACCAGGCTCCTCTCTGACATGTACAAGTCCAGTGATATATGAGATATGAGATATGACATCCTGCCAAATGACGGGCCGGGGAGCTAATGACTGTCCCCAAATGGCTCGCACAGACATAAACATTCAAAAACTAATACGCGCCTGCCACGAGTCACCGCGGGCAGATTTCACCTGTTTTTTTTTTTTTTGGAAGAAGAAGAAGAACGGACAACGCACGGAATGCACTCTTCCTCATCATCCGAATCATTTGATAAATAACGGCCATCTTGAACAGACCGTCTGACAGCTTGGTTTATTTCACAGAGTAGACATTAATCGTTGCTTTAGGGTTCTACGTTTTGAGGATGTAACAGATAGATGTGCCTGTATTAAAAAAAGAAGAGACATTTCACAATGCTTACAACAGCAATCAATGGCTTACACACACACACACACACACACACACACACACACACACACACACACACACACACACACACACACACACACACACACACACACACACACACAATAAGGAACATCGTTTACAACAACAGAGTTGTAAAGACTTTTACTAAGGAATTAGGCACCTGTGTGTGATCGACGAACTCTTTAACTTCTATGTTTCCGAGTGTCTAAGACCAATGAGCTTTACGACCAATGAACTTTCAGTTTTGTTGCAATGTTCAACCCGAGCGAATGGAAGAAACCAAAAAGAGATGACGCCGCGCGGCCAGGGGTCGGGTCGCTGTCCACGTGGTCCAGTGCTGAAACCAAAGGCCGCGGCGCGTCATAGATGCGCGAGGAGGCGCATGCAAGGATGAATAACTGTCCCCTCAGGGGGTCCCTTGTGCCCTGTCCCCTCAGGGTGGGAACGCCGACTGGCCCCCACGAGCTCCTGTGATCCCACGCACCGGAGGACTTTTAAAGTAGCCTACGGTTTTAAACCTGTCTGTCGCTTCGGCTCTGGAAACGGAAAAGGCGTCTAATTTGAATGTGCGCATGTCTGTGGTCAAAGCTGACTGTTGCGTTTGTGTTGCTGTGTCCGTGTGTGGCGCAATGTTTAAAAAAAAAAGTTTAGGCTATACTTTGACGTTAGAGACTAATATTGGAAAATAAATATTCAGCACTTGGATTTGTTTGTTGGCTGTAAACATTTTTTCTTTCTCTGTTGTACAAAGTGGGAGTGTTACTTTTGTGACAGTTGTACTGAAATATATTAGAATAAATGATATTGAATTATGGGCGTCCCGTTGAGTTCCAAACGTGTTTATTTTACTTGTGTTTTATTTTATTTTATTAACATCGGTTTTGATAAGTTAATAGGCCACGCCAATTTTCTAAATCAGCTGTTTTGGGATACAAACAACTCAAATGTTAACCAGACAAGTGTTAAAAACCGCTGAATTACTGATGGAACAAATTCCCCAGGTTTTATGGCTGATGTGTCCTGTGCATACTCACCGTCACCGAACACTTTATTAGGAACACATGTACACCTTCTCATTCATGAAATGATCTAATCAACCAAACGTGGCAGCAGCGCAGTGCATCATGGGAGAGGTCAACGGAGAACGGCCAGACTGGCTCGTGACAGAAAGGCTGAGCAGAAACGCATCCCAGAATGCACAGCGTCGAGCCTTGAGGCGGATGGGTTGCAACAGCAGGCCCCCCCTCCCCGTATATAGTGTTCCTAATAAAGTGATCAGCGAGTTTATCTAAAGTTTATGGTTTATCTATGAGGTTATGGCCAATACAATGCCCCATGCAGACCTCGGGAGAAGTCTGTTGCAACAACACAATGATAAGGCAGTAATAATGCTCTGGGAAATGAAGGACTACCCAAATTGTCTTTCCTCTTCAGTTTTTTTAATAAAATACCCAAGCAACAATTATAAAACGTTCTAGCTGCAGACGGCGCTGCTCAAGCCAATCAAACCTTAGACAACCGAACGGACTTGACCAGGAGCCAATCAAACCTTAGACAACCGAACGGACTTGACCAGGAGCCAATCAAACCTTAGACAACCGAACGGACTTGACCAGACCAACAACCTCTGTACGTCACCAGAAATTTCATATATATGCTGAGAAGTCAGGATGGTGGTAATTTAGCCCTCGGGAGAGAATACAGACACACACACAGACACCTAAAATCAGCTCAAATGCAAAAAACAATTCTTCCAACAATACTTTGAAGTCCAATGATACTGTTGTTAATAAAACAAATTATAACCTCGCTTTTCAGCGTCTCTCATTAGAGTAGGAATCAACGATTCACTCTGCTGGGCAGGTTGTCGCTACAAACTGAGAAAACGGAGAAGAACAAAACTGGTCAGAAACGCAACCCTGGCGCTTGTGGAGAGACTTACAGAAATCTACAAAATTGAATGCAGGGTTTCAACAATTCAAATTTAAGACCTTTTTGGACCTTTTTTTAGACCTCTTTGAATATACATTTAGACCTATTCCTGACACCATGTGGCAGCTTTTTGTCATCCTCGAGGTGATGAAATTAGCGATTTCACTGCTGCCATACAGACAAAAAAGGAAGCAAATTGGCATTTTTTTGGGTTCCAGCTTGATTCATTTCCGCGTAAATAGACGTGGTCGGACTGATTTCCTTGCAGGATCTCTTTTTTTAACACCTAGCACCTAATTTTTAGACTGAATAACTGAAATGTAAGACCTTTTTAGGCCTTATAAATCGGATGGCTGGATTTTAGACTTTAAGGCTTTTTAAGACCAGTGAGGGAACCCTGAAAACAAAAATCTACAAAATTGAATGTCTGGAAATGTGTTTCAGGATCAACAGGAAATGGGAGAAATTCGGAATTAATAATTGATCCCTATCGAAATCAGGGAACCTAATATAAGACAACGATATGAATTCCCAAATCACTAATATCTAACTTACTAATATCATTGTCATCAGATGGACTCAATTCAACTTATTGAGTAACTTGAAGAAATGTTTTGCATTTGAGCACATTTCAGGAGAGCCACAGCAAGGGGGGGGGAGGGGTAGTAGAGGGGGAGGGGGTAGTAGACCGTTGCAAACAGGTCTTCTCTGTTTTTCAGGTTTAATCAATTATAGATTTTTGGAGGAATTCTGTGTTCACTTGGAAAGCGTCCAGGAGGTTGTTTACATAGACATACATTAGGACGTGCACATAGACATACATTAGGACGTGTACATAGACATACATTAGGACGTGGGGGGAATCGTGAATGCATTTCAATTTCAGGGTCTGGAGCAACCAAAGGTGAACATTTAGAAAGGGGGTGTGGACTTCTTATAGGCATAGTACACAGTCCTGACACAGGTGCAGTTTGCAAGTGAGAGAGAAGACCAAATAGACTTCGGCAACAGGTCTACTGTCATGGCACT
>NC_137676.1:1058248-1083248 GCF_963989245.1 Nansenia antarctica
CTCCTTCAGAGCGAGGTCATCCTCTCTCCTGTGAGGAGCGGAGCATGGCTGGGCTGTGCATTAGCTTTTAGCAGGATGGAGTCAAGTTCCAGAGTATGTCACATCCCTAACCCCCCCCAACCTCCCCCCTATGCCCCCCCCCCCCCTTCTCCATCACTCCTTTCAGAATGAAAAGTATTAAAAATGCCTAGCACAATGCTATCTCATTGCATCATATTCCAAAAAGGGAGAGAGAGAGAGAGAGAGAGAGAGAGAGAGAGAGAGGTGGGAACAATGGCGTTGAGGGCATGGGTCTCTCTCTTCCTCCTCTCCCGGTGCACTCTCGCTCCCTCGCTCCCTCTCTCTCACACACTCTCTTGCTCGCCCCTTTTAGCCCAACAGCCCTCTTCCCTCTCCCTCTCTCTCTCTCTCTCCCTCTCTCTCTCACACTCTCTTGCTTGCCCCTTTTTAGCCCAACAGCCCTCTTCCCTCTCCCTCTCTCTCTCTCTCCCTCTCTCCCTCTCTCTCTCTCCCTCTCTCTCTCTCTCTCTCTCTCCCTCTCTCGCCTGGCTGACAGAAAGCTGCTTTTGATACTGTCATTTCAAGTAGGACATGGTAGCCTTGATACAATATGTTCCCCATTTCCATTAAAATAGTAGTCGGGGAGGATGCTGTAGTTTGGATTACACTTGACTGTGGCTGACAAGCCTCCCCCCCCCGCCACCCCCACCCCACCCCTCCCTGAATGAGAGAGAGAGTGGAGAGGAGGAGGGGTGGATGGAAGAGAGAGGGAGGGAGAGAGAGAAAGAGCTGTGAGAGGCCTATTTATACCCCTGAGTGAGTCCAGCCCGTCCGTAAACAAAGTCAGATCCCAAAGTCCACCCTCTCTCTCCCTCTCTCTCTCTCTCTCTCTCTCTCTCTCTCTCTCTCTCTCTCTCTCTCTCTCTCTCTCTCTCTCTCTCTCTCTCTCTCTCTCCCTCCCTCTCTCTCTCTCTCCCTCTATGAAGAGTCCACCCTCTCTCTCTCTCTGAAGAGTCCTCTCTCTCATGTATGCTGCTCTCTCTCTCTCTCTCTCTCTCTCTCTCTCTCTCTCTCTCTGAAGAGTCCACCTTCTCTCTCTCTCTCTCTCCCTCCCCCTCACCCCTACCCTAACCCTAAGAGTCCACCACCCTCTCCCTCCCTCCCTCCCTCCCTCTCTCTCTCTGAAGAGGGAGATGGAGACCAATCTAGCAGGCAGGGTTGGAATCCATTTCAGAGACATTAGAACTGAACTAGAACTTTTTTGTTTGTTTTTGTACAGCACTTTTCCTGCAAAACGTTGCAGCTGAAAGTGCTCCCTTCATTTCCTGGAATTTCTTTTCATGTCTTTCTCCTTACATGTACTTTATAAAGCAGAATATGGACGAGAGAGAGAGAGAGAGAGAGAGAGAGAGAGGGGGAAGAAGTGAAGTGAATCAATACGTTGTAAAGAGGCTAATGGTTAGCTAGCTTTCCATCGTGTTCTCAGACTGCACGGCTTATTAGAAGCAGAACACTCACAAGGCCGCCTGTCGTGGCAGAATTCCATTTGTTTTACTCAAGGCCAATTACACCTCCTCAGGTTTACAGGTTTACACACTACTTCAGTTAATTACCCTTCAGGATAGGACAACCAGCAGAGGAACAGTCGGTGCGATCATACGCCTTGACCCCTGTGAGCTCTTTGCTAGAAAAGATACGCTGTTTCTGTTTCTGTTTTTATTTGTTTTTTAATTTATTTGATCTTCTTCATGTACTGTACGTATAGTTTTGTGTCGACCCTTGTGTGTATTTCTGTTTATATGTTTGTTTTTATTCTTGCCTCTTGGCCAGATCATCATTGAAAACTGATTCTCTCTGGTTAAATAAAATAAAATGTCAAATAAAAAAATAAAACCTTGTCATGTGACAATGGAGTAACCTTTGGACTGGGAAACACGCGTGTCATGTGACCATAGAATGACCGTTGACCATGCTCCCCTGTCACATGACCGCCACGGCGTCACATGACTGAGGCTACAGGCCTACTTCCAGCCTACAGACCCTGACCTAGAACGACCTGCAGGCCGACCGCAGGGAAGGATCAGGAAGTCAGGAAGAAGAAGAGGAGCCAATCAGGAGTGTCTGTGTGCAGAGGTGACCTCCATGACCCCTCCTCTGTGTGCTCTGTGTGCTGGACGTGACACAGCGAACACACAGTGACACCTGGGGAGGGACACGGGACTATAGAGACTATAGAGACATCTCTGGAGAGGGACACAGGACTATAGAGACTATAGAGACTATAGAGACATCTCTGAGGAGGGACACAGGACTATAGAGACTATAGAGACATCTCTGAGGAGGGACACAGGACTATAGAGACTATAGAGACATCTCTGGAGAGGGACACAGGACTATAGAGACTATAGAGACATCTCTGAGGGGGGACACAGGACTATAGAGACTATAGAGACTATAGAGACATCTCTGGAGAGGGACACAGGACTATAGAGACTATAGAGACATCTCTGAGGAGGGACACAGGACTATAGAGACTATAGAGACATCTCTGAGGGGGGACACAGGACTATAGAGACTATAGAGACATCTCTGAGGAGGGACACAGGACTATAGAGACTATAGAGACATCTCTGGAGAGGGACACAGGACTATAGAGACTATAGAGACTATAGAGACTATAGAGACTATAGAGACATCTCTGAGAGGGACACAGGGCTATAGAGACTATAGAGACATCTCTGAGGAGGGACACAGGGCTATAGAGACTATAGAGACATCTCTGAGGAGGGACACAGGGCTATAGAGACTATAGAGACTATAGAGACTATAGAGACATCTCTGAGAGGGACACAGGGCTATAGAGACTATAGAGACATCTCTGAGGAGGGACACAGGGCTATAGAGACTATAGAGACTATAGAGACTATAGAGACATCTCTGAGAGGGACACAGGGCTATAGAGACTATAGAGACATCTCTGGAGAGGGACACAGGGCTATAGAGACTATAGAGACATCTCTGAGGAGGGACACATGACTATAGAGACTATAGAGACATCTCTGGAGAGGGACACAGGACTATAGAGACTATAGAGACATCTCTGAGAGGGACACAGGACTATAGAGACTATAGAGACATCTCTGAGGAGGGACACAGGACTATAGAGACTATAGAGACATCTCTGTGAGGGACACAGGGCTATAGAGACTATAGAGACATCTCTGAGGAGGGACACAGGACTATAGAGACTATAGAGACATCTCTGAGGAGGGACACAGGGCTATAGAGACTATAGAGACTATAGAGACATCTCTGGAGAGGGACACAGGGCTATAGAGACTATAGAGACATCTCTGAGGGGGGACACAGGACTATAGAGACTATAGAGACATCTCTGAGGAGGGACACAGGACTATAGAGACTATAGAGACATCTCTGAGGAGGGACACAGGGCTATAGAGACTATAGAGACTATAGAGACATCTCTGAGAGGGACACAGGGCTATAGAGACTATAGAGACATCTCTGGAGAGGGACACAGGGCTATAGAGACTATAGAGACATCTCTGGGGAGGGACACAGGGCTATAGAGACTATAGAGACATCTCTGAGGGGGGACACAGGACTATAGAGACTATAGAGACATCTCTGGGGAGGGACACAGGACTATAGAGACTATAGAGACATCTCTGTGAGGGACACAGGGCTATAGAGACTATAGAGACATCTCTGAGGAGGGACACAGGCCTATAGAGACTATAGAGACATCTCTGGGGAGGGACACAGGGCTATAGAGACTATAGAGACATCTCTGAGGAGGGACACAGGCCTATAGAGACTATAGAGACATCTCTGAGGAGGGACACAGGGCTATAGAGACTATAGAGACTATAGAGACATCTCTGAGGAGGGACACAGGACTATAGAGACTATAGAGACATCTCTGAGGAGGGACACAGGACTATAGAGACTATAGAGACATCTCTGAGGAGGGACACAGGACTATAGAGACTATAGAGACTATAGAGACATCTCTGAGGAGGGACACAGGACTATAGAGACTATAGAGACATCTCTGGAGAGGGACACAGGACTATAGAGACTATAGAGACATCTCTGAGGAGGGACACAGGACTATAGAGACTATAGAGACATCTCTGAGGAGGGACACAGGACTATAGAGACTATAGAGACTATAGAGACATCTCTGAGGAGGGACACAGGGCTATAGAGAGTATAGAGACATCTCTGAGGAGGGACACAGGGCTATAGAGAGTATAGAGACATCTCTGAGGAGGGACACAGGACTATAGAGACTATAGAGACATCTCTGAGGAGGGACACAGGACTATAGAGAGTATAGAGACATCTCTGAGGAGGGACACAGGACTATAGAGACTATAGAGACTATAGAGACATCTCTGAGGAGGGACACAGGACTATAGAGACTATAGAGACATCTCTGAGGAGGGACACAGGACTATAGAGACTATAGAGACTATAGAGACATCTCTGAGGAGGGACACAGGACTATAGAGACTATAGAGACATCTCTGAGGAGGGACACAGGACTATAGAGACTATAGAGACTATAGAGACATCTCTGAGGAGGGACACAGGACTATAGAGACTATAGAGACATCTCTGAGGAGGGACACAGGACTATAGAGACTATAGAGACTATAGAGACATCTCTGAGGAGGGACACAGGACTATAGAGACTATAGAGACATCTCTGAGGAGGGACACAGGACTATAGAGACTATAGAGACATCTCTGAGGAGGGACACAGGACTATAGAGACTATAGAGACTATAGAGACATCTCTGAGAGGGACACAGGACTATAGAGACTATAGAGACATCTCTGAGGAGGGACACAGGACTATAGAGACTATAGAGACATCTCTGAGGAGGGACACAGGACTATAGAGACTATAGAGACATCTCTGAGGAGGGACACAGGACTATAGAGACTATAGAGACATCTCTGAGGGGGGACACAGGACTATAGAGACTATAGAGACATCTCTGGTCTCTGAGCCAAGGTGACTGTCTGTCCCCTGGGGGGGGGAGAGAGAGACCAGGGTACTGAGGGGTGAAGGTGGGGGGTGCCTTTGTGCCCTCCCATGGGTGGGGGTGGTGGTGGGTGTGTGTGTGTGTGTGTGGGGGGGGGGTCGTGGATGTGGACGAATCCCTCTCGCCCTCCCACCCCCTGGCCTGGTTGTGGTGGTGGGTGGGTGGGTGTGTGTGTGTGTGTGTGTGTGAGGGGGGGGGGGTCGCCTCCCAACCCCTGGCCTGGTTGTGGTGGTGGGTGGGTGGGTGTGTGTGTGTGTGTGAGGGGGCGGGGGTCGCCTCCCAACCCCTGGCCTGGTTGTGGTGGTGGGTGGGTGGGTGTGTGTGTGTGTGAGGGGGGGGGGGGGTCGCCTCCCACCCCCTGGCCTGATTCATTCTTCTCTCCTCTCAATGAGGGGATTAGGTAGAGTCTCTCTCACTCTCTCTCAGCGCGGCCTCACGGACTCTCACTCCGTTTGGAAGAGGGGCGGGGGGGGGGGGGGGGTGTGGGGGTGGGGAGGGGGGGTAGGAGAGAGGAGGGGATTTGGGGGTAGAGTGGGGGGCTGATCTACTAAGATTGTATGGCATAATTAGGCTACAGGAGAGAGAGAGAAAAAACACATCTAAATGGTACCAAATATAGGCCTAAAACAGGAGGTGGAGAGAGAGAGAGACAGCACAAGACACAAGCGGCGAAACCCTTTCCTGTCGTGAGCTCCTCTTCCAAGACCAGGGGGACAACCGCACCCATCACTCCTCGAACGCCTCCGAATCGCGCGCGCGCGGGGGGGGGGGGGGTAAAAAAAGAAAGAAAAGAAAGGACAGAAGAAAGGAGGAGGAGGAGAGAAGCGAAGCAAAGTTGACACCGACGTTTGTTGGGGAGTTGAGGAGGGATGCGCCTCTCTCTCTCTCTCTCTCTCTCTCCCTCGCTCCGCTCTTATGCAAAGTGGGGTCAGGGAGGGCTAGGAGGCGCACAATAATGCTGATTACACGCATATGCTAATTATTACACGCTAATCAAGTACAGTAGTCTTATGTATCGGGGGGCCCGCGCGCTAATGCCTGGAGACGACGTTTTTATCTCGCCTCCCGGCTTCTTTAGGTAACCGGGGGGGGGGGGGGCTATAAATACTATACGACCACGACGCCAACCACGTCAGATACGCTAGGCGGCTAACCACAGGGGACGTCAGTCAAGGCGCTAAGACTCGGGAGACGAGCGGAGAGAAAGACAATCAGATGGGGAGGGAGGGGAGGGGAGGGGGTTGATGATGGCGATGGAGAGGAGATATTCTCGGCCTAACGACACTGAACTAAAAATATAAAAACGATGCAACACTTTTGTTTTTTGCGAGTTTTATTTCGAGTTGAAAAAAAGACTTTTTTTTCCGACACGAAACGGGCTGCCGCCGCCTATTTCTCTCCAATCGAGTTCGGAAATGTGTTGTAAAATCCGTGTTAGGGAGCACTTCTCCTTTGCCGAGATGATCCATCCACCTGACAGGTGTGGCGTATATCCAGATGCTGATTAGACGGCGTGATTATTGCACAGGTGTGCGTTAGGCTGTTCACGATAAAAGGCCCTCTCTAAAAATGTGCAGTTTTATCACACGGCACAATGCCACAGATGTCACAAGTGTTTGAGGGAGCGTGCGATTGGCAGGAATGTAAATGGTAAACTGCACTTATATAGCGCCTTTTTTGCTGCTCCAAAGCTGCTCCAAAGCGCTTTACAACGGCCTCTCATTCACCCATTCACACACACATTCACACACCAATGGCGGCCAAGCTGCCATGCAAGGCGCTGGCCGGCCCTGCTCACTGGGAGCAATTTGGGGTTCAGTGTCTTGCCCAAGGACACTTCGACATGTGGCCAGCCGGGGCTCGAACCGCCGATCTGCCAACCTTGTGATCATTAGGCGGCGACTCTACCTCCTGCGCCACAGCCGCCCCGATGTCCACCAGAGCTGTTGAGCCCGTGAATCGAACGTTCATTCATCTACCAAAAGCAAGGCTTTTTTTTCAGGAATTGGAAATTAGAACTGGAACTTGGAACTTATGGTAGAGAAATGAACATTCAGTTCACCGGCAAACAGCTCTGGCGGACATTCCTGGGGTCAGGAAGTCAGTCAGCATTCCTGCAGTCTTAGGTCTTTCTCTTAAATTTCAACTCGTGAAAAATTGGAGCAAAAACAAAAGTGTCTAAGTTGATACGCACCACTAATATGATGCTACAGAGGTCCAAAATCCATCACATACCATTAACCATACGTCTCATCAATGCTAAGCTAATCTATGCTAAGCTAACCCTAACCCTGCCAGCTAAGGCATGTGAAAGCCTTGGGAAATAGACAGTACAGGGCTTACTAGTATAGGAGCTATATTAAAATGTATCAGTCATTACTAAGCTGTCTTGAAAAAGAAAACAAGTGGCCTGGGGTGGTCCAGTGGTCTAGCACCGCGGTCTACAGTGCACACCAGTGGAGGCTGGTGACTTCCAGAATTGAGGAGGCCAATATGTTTCCGCTTGCTCGCTTCACTCGCGATGGAATGTTCCCTGTTCTTCTTATCTGTCTTTGTGCTGGCCAAAGGTATACTATTTGGAGTGTAAG
Organism: Nansenia antarctica; assembly: GCF_963989245.1. Classification (NCBI taxonomy): domain Eukaryota; kingdom Metazoa; phylum Chordata; class Actinopteri; order Argentiniformes; family Microstomatidae; genus Nansenia; species Nansenia antarctica. Next base: position 1,065,915 of record NC_137676.1, read on the forward strand.
CTACAATCAGAAAGTTCTGATTGATGGAATTCATTGTGCAGAGCTTAGCCTATGTGCCTGCCTGAAGAAATGACATTGCTGTAAGTCTATGAGCCTGCCTGATAATTAAGTTGAGAAATGACATTTGGATGTAATATAAATGCCCAGTGAACATGTGTAAAAGGCAGGAATTTGATAATTATGTGGTTAAAAAACTATTTTGTTTAGCCTACATTTTTCATTCTTCTTCTTCTACAGCTTCAACATGTAATCATCAATTTAATCAAGTTTAGCATATAAAAAAGATAAGTAACAGTTTCTTTATCAAATGTAGTTTTATTCAATATATTTAATATAAATATATATATTTTTAAATGTTGTGAGGACAGTACTGGTTCCAGCTGGCTTCATCTGCTGAGAAACACAGACATGCAATGGAGTGTTATTACTACTGAGAACTAGTGGTGTAACACTGGTATTACTACTGAGAACTAGTGGTGTAACACTGGTAGAGACATCTGATTAGGCTAGTTCAACTCACCTCTGGTTTAGCTGAGGGGCGGCATGCTCTCTCCAGGACTCCATTTGATATGGAAGAATATTAAATTGACTTGTAATAAAACGAAATCGACTACATTAAAAATAAAACTGTTCAATAAATCCTAAATGTTGTCTACCTATTCGATGTATAAATCGCGCCAGAATCTCGCCGAATTCCGAGGTCATTTTAAGCAAAACAATTTGGCCAAATGAGCTATTATTTTCAGGGGATAATAGCCATGGGTGTTCTAGACGTGTCCTGCAAAGGACACGTTGATAGGACACTCGTAGCCACTATGGAGTGTTTCTTTGACTGAAGTGACTGGCGAATTCTCAAAATGGCTTCATGTGATTGGACGAACAAAATGTCAATCTTTCAGCCCTGGACTCAATGCATGGTGAGGCCAGGCCTCCCTTGCCCACCCATTTTCAGTGATTTGGCCAATCACATATTGCCATGAAAAAAATTGCATTACATTGACTTCTATGAGAAACCACTTTCCTGGGGGAGGCCTGGCCTCCCTCAATACAAACGGATAGGGATTCTGGCCTGTAGGTGCTTTACAATTGCAATATTGGGTTTTAGCCATGGAAAAATTCAGATTTATGAACAAAACGGAAATAATATTAATATTAAAAAAATTAAAATATGTTTTTTGTTAAATAAATAAATAAAATAAATATAATTATTGCTTTTTTAAATCTCTCTCTCTTCTCTCAAATTATTGGGGAGGCCAGGCCTCCTCCACCTCTATGGAGGAGCCTCCACTGGTGCACACATATGCCCATGTCGTCGAGTTCGAATCCGGCCCATGCCCTGCTGACATGCGCTCTCTCTCTCCCTTCTTCTCCTTACTTTCCTGTCCGTCTTCATTATCTGTCCAATAAAATGAAAAATATGAGTGCGACTGTCCTACTCAGAAAAAATAACAAGCCTGTCATATTGTATGGGCTTAATGAATGACGAGGCCCTGTGTGACACAAACCAAGCCACATATGTGACACGTTCTAACGCTTTGGTCCTCGTATCGGCAACCAATCAAAACGTTTGTTTCAACTTTGTTGAGAATCACAACACAAACTCGCTAGTCGAGCCAAAATACTGCAACAACGCAATGGATTGGGTGAGTAATCCCCCCACTGCTACCTAGTTAACTACAACACTACTTTACATTGTTAGCAGGCTCACAAAACAAGCTGTGTTAGTTGACTACCGATCGATGTGTCGGTGATTTTCACCAGGTTACTTTGTGAGAAGAACACGTGCATTCGTCCTGTTTTAACCCCTGGACCTCCCTACACTCCCTAAACCTTCCCTCCCCTCCCCCCTCTGTCCACCAGGAAGGAAGTGTGTGGGATGAGTGGTCTTGGGGCTGTTTGCTGAGCGAGCTCTGTACATCCTGTCATGTGATTCCTGAGAACCTGACCAGTTTCTATACACTCATGTAAATGGACTGACTTATATATCACCTTATTCCAAACCGCTTTACAACGGCCTCTCATTCACCCATTCACACACACATTCACACAGCAATGGCGACAAGCTACCATGCAAGGCGCCGGCCCGCTCACTGGGAGCAATTTGGGGTTTAGTGTCTTGCCCAACGACACCTCGATGTGTGGCCAGCCGGGGATCGAACCGCTGATCTGCCGACCTTGCGATCATTAGACGACGGCTCTACCTCCTAAGCCACAGTCGCTCATGTCATGCTGACTAGCCATACTGCATATCACAACACCTCTTCACCACCTTACATTTACGGCATTTAGCAGACGCCTTATTCCAAAGCGACTTACAATCGATACATTTGACTAAGCAAGTGAATCATCAATCCACCAGTTGTAGCAGGAAGAGTAATCTAGCTCAGGCCAGGGGCCACTGGCAGTCTCTGTGATAGATTTAAAAAAATAAAAATAATAGACACTGGAGAGACAGCACAGGTGGGGGGGGGGCACTGAAGAGACAGTACAAGGGGGGCAGTAGAAGTCTTAGGAGGCATAGTATAGGGGAAAAGCAGCTGTCTTAGGAGACACAGTGCTGGGGGGTGGTAATGTCTCGGGAGGAGCAGTTAAGGTGTACCTTACTACACATAAGTAACAGTAACACCTTTTCACCATCTTACTACTACACCGGGTAACAGTGTAGTAACAGTGTAGTAACAGTGTACCACGACAGGTCGTGTCGCGGCTGGAATTGCAACGCAATGACTAGTAAGACAGAAAGGGAGCCAAAAATCACTGCAGTCATCATCTCTGTATTTCACAACAAGTCCTGCGTAAGCACACAGATAGGAAATTGCTTAACTGTGGGTGAATGAACAGTGAGCCCTGCTCAATCCCCCCCCCACCCCCATAGCTGTGTGATAAATTACACCGTTGTTGTTGAGCAGTACTTGTGATCGTGTGTAACACACATTCCCTTATCTAGCTGTTACACCCGATGACAGGGCATAGGTGTGGCTCCCTGGAGCAACAACACGAATTTGCATAAGGGCCTAACGGTTCATCTGGAACAGTTAACTTAGCAGTTTTTTTACCAAGTAGGGTAGTAGTTAGTTAGTAAGTTAGTTAGTTGGCTAGTTAACTTAACTAACTAACTAACTACCCTACTGGGTAAAACGGGTAACAGGGGCTGAATATTATGAACGTCATAAACACCAACTATTTCTTTCGATCAGATGAGGTTAGATTCAACTTTATTGCCATCGCCGAGTACAATACTAAAGTACAAATACAACGAAATTGCAGTTTTAGCATCTAACCAGAAGTGCAAAAAATTGATATTATTAGCTAAGAACATGATATTAAATAGAACAAGAATGGTAGTGATGGGTAACTATGTAATATACAGTTATGTGCAGAGAGAGTGTTAGTGTTGTAAACACCAGTATGGTTTAGAGGTAGAAAAGAAGCTATATCAGGAGACATGTATCTACAGTACAGGCCAACAGTTTGGACACACCTTCTCATTCAATGCGTTTCCTTTATTTTCATGACTATTTACATTGTAGATTCTCACTGAAGGCATCAAAACTATGAATGAATTAATTAATGAACACATGTGGAATTATGTACTTAACAAAAAAGTGTGAAATAACTCTAAATATGTCTTATATTTTAGATTCCTCAAAGTAGCCAAAATAAATTTTAAAATGTTGTTAATAAAATCTATAATAACAATATTAAATATATATTTATATAACAACATATTATTATTAACACATATTATATTTAATATTATTATTATATATTTTATTATCAACAAAAAAGCAAAGGGTGGCTACTTTGAGGAATCTAAAATATAAGACATATTTAGAGTTATTTCACACTTTATTGTTAAATACATAATTCCTATGTGTTCATTCATAGTTGTGATGCCTTCAGTGAGAATCTACAATGTACCAAATAGTCATGAAAATAAAGGAAACACATTGAATGAGAAGGTGTGTCCAAACTTTTGGCCTGTACTGTATATGAGGTGATATACAGATGTACACATGCAGACACAGTCACTAGTAGGGTTGGGTACCGAAAATCGGTACCGGTAGGTACCGGTTACTTTACATTCGGTATTTACCGTACCGAATTGCAAAGGAGATTTCGGTACCTCATTTCGGTACTTTTCTACTTTTTTCCCCCCTGTGGTGTCCAGTGTCATGCAACAGTCAACCACACGTGACTGAGTCGTGACGTGACATCGCCTGTTAAATTTCATGTCAGACTTCTTCTAGTCTTCAGAGACTACTTCTCCGCTTGCTGAAGTACTAAAAGTCGGAACAGCGCCACAAAACGAACTAGTGGTCGAAGACATAAGAGTTTCAGAGTAACTCTTCCCGACTCCGGAGGTCCCTGGTTCATGTCTCATGTGCAGGTCATGCAATTAGTCAAGAGAGGTGTCGTATTTTGCCAGAGAAGGCAAATATGCTGATCTTTTTGAAAAATAATTGCTGAGGTGGGAGTTTTATTTTTATTTATTTTAATTTGAGTGTATATTTAACTGTAATATTATATATATGTATATTGTGCCTCAGTTAGCAGGAGTTTTATTTTCATTTATTTTAATTTGAGTGTATATTTAACTAATATATATTGTGCCTCAGCAATAAAAAAGTGAAAAGCTGTTTAATGTTGTCGACCGTGTTATTATTATATATATATATATGTCATTTAAAAAAATCAAAAGTACCGAATTAAGTACCGTTTCGGTACCGGTACCGTTTTTAAAGTATCGGTTAGGTACCGGTACCGGATAAAACCCAAACGATACCCAACCCTAGTCACTAGACATGTTAACCTAAACCATCATCTCTGTCATAACAAAACAACTAAGTTGATACACACACACACCACGACTCTGATGCTACAGGTCCAGACATCACACGTCACATACCATCTAACCATACGTCTCACCTATGCTAAGCTATGCTAAGCTAACCCTAACCCTGCCATATCATTTAACCATACGTCTCACCTATGCTAAGCTATGCTAAGCTAACCCTAACCCTGCCAGCTAACTAGGCAAGCAAGCTACATAATATGCTATCTCTGGTCGGGTCCGTTTCAGTGAGAACTGAGAACTGAGAAATGTCATTTATCGTGACAGTGGTGACAAATATATCAGTATAATGCCTTTTAGTTTGGCCGAGAACAAGATGAAGACCGAGTTCATTAGCCCCCGAGTGACACAGTTGACAGTTGACAGTGAGAGCACCTATGCTAAGCTAACGATGCTACCTGGCTAGCCGCTCACCTTCAGTCTGATCTCGTAGGTGGTGAACCGGGTCCTGCCGACCCCCGTCGTCTCCGGGTTGCTCACGTCGATCTCTAGGAAGTTACTCGGGGGTCCGTACGCGTCGTTGAGGTTCTGAGGCTTGGAGAATAGCCTCCTGGTGTCCGCTATGGTGTCAGCCATTCTCCCCTCCTTCCTCTCCGCTAGCCAGGTTAGCCTTCCTGATCAGCTGAGGTGCAGCTGACGCTTGGCACCGAGCGCCGTGTTGTTGTTTACAACCGATGTGTCACCGCGGTCGATCTTGATTGGTTGACGAGTGTGCTCGTGTGAATACCGACGAATCAGAGTTCGACGCGCCGAAGAATCGCTGCAACATCTACTACTAAGACTGTGTTCTGTTTTTTTGACTATGTTTTTAGGCTGTTTTAACTCTGTAGCACTCCGAGATTTTTTCTGAGAAGGAAAAGTGCAATACAAATAAAATGCAATATTATTATTATTATTCTTATTCTTATTGTTATTGTTATTATTACTATTATTATTGTTATTATTATTATTGTTATTATTATTGTTATTGTTATTGTTATTATTGTTGTTATTATTATTATTATTATTATTATTATTATTGTTATTATTATTATTATTATTGTTATTATTATTATTGTTATTATTATTGTTATTATTATTATTATTATTATTATTTTGACAGGCTATTCAGTAACATAACTTCAACACATAGGCCAGCTCACATGATTGTGAATGACAGTGTCCAGACTAGTCAAACGACACATTCAGATTTGACACTGAGGGAACTAAGAACCCTAAGGACACACTTACTGAAACCCAATGAGTTAGAGTCTAGAACTCAGTCACATTGCCTGCAGTAATTCTGTCTCTTGTTAAATAAAAATAACACCACAATAACACTGTGGTACTGGGAAATACACGACCAATCAACTCGTACACTTATGTAAAAGCTACATACTTCGTTACAATTTAGTTAATTCTTGAGAAATGTATTTACATATTATTATTATATATTATATAAAGAAATGTATTGAGAAATGTATTGCGAAATGAATGGTTCTGCCTGTGTGATAACTGTGCGTGTGAATCTCGCCCGATGATGAATAAAGTTTCACTGTATTGAATCAAGATGGCGACCTACGCGTTGCCTTTGGCGACCAGATGGATGCTTAGATACTTACTAAAAAACACGTTTCTCTGCCATAATAACAACAACACGTGCTCTCCCACAAGCAGCATAGTAAAAGGTTAGTAGTGTGCACGTTATGTGGAAATGTTTCGTTTTGTCATCGTTGAGAGCAGTGTTGTGCAAGCCTGTCTGTTAGATAACTTGCATAACAACAACATGATATACTGCTGGTGTATCTGTCTAGTATCTGTCCCTAGACGTCTATCTGTGATGGATGATGTCCCTTGCAGTCATGTAAACACTGCAGAAATGCTACTACAATGACCCACTACAACACTACACCTGCACTCTGTACCAATAGGGCTGTGCACTATCAACGCCCAGGTGTTATAACAGCGTACGAACAGTGTCAGTGTATTTCATGAACATCACATTGTTTAGCCAGGAGCACACAGACCTATGGGGTTTGTCACGCTGATGATATAGTAGCCACAGTTTGATCCCTGACGATTGCTGTAATAGTGGGGTCATCCCTATGTTCCCACAGCCCAATGGTCCCACATTTCTAATATTTAGGGTTAGGGTTAGGCAACCAATTAGGGTTAGGGTCCCATATAGTTAGATTACTTAGAAATGTGGGAACATTGGGCTGTGGGACCATCGGGCTGTGGGAACATAGACACGCTCCTGTGATAATGGTCTCTAGCACGGTGTCTTTTATTATAATAATAATAATAATAATAATAGCTTAGATTTATATAGCGCCTTTCTCAAATCCAAGGACGCTTAACCGATTTCATAGACAGACAGTCAGACAGACAGAACATAAAAACAAAGCAAAGAAACAAAGACAGCGAGAGTGACAAACTAGACTAGGGGCCAAAGGCCTTAGAGAACAGGTGGGTTTTGAGGGGCTGATTTAAAGGTGTCCTGGGTAGGGGGGGGGGGGGGGGCTTTGCGGATCGCTGTGGGGAGAGAGTTCCAGAGGGTGGGAGCTGCCACACTGAAAGCTCTGCCACACTGAAAGCTCTTTTATGACTGTTTAATTGCAGGATATACTACAACACTGACAGGTGAGCCACCCGTATCACCGGCCCCCCCTGTGTGCGACCCCCCAGCCTCAGAGACACCCTCCTCTCCTAGCAGATCTATCGAGCTCCACTACGACCGTCTCGTCCACGACGGGTCGCTGAAGGACGACGTCCAGCAGAGGAGCGCTCTACACCAGGTCAGCTGACACTAATCAGCTAATCATTCCAAGAGTAAAAACAAAACACGGCGCAGCAGCTTTCAGTCACGCTGCTGCATGCTCCTGGAACAAACTCCCTGAAGAAATCAAACAGCGCCCAAACCCTTCAAATATTTAAATCTAAGCTAAAAACGTTCATGTTTTGCAGCAGTTATGATTAAACACAAAGACTTCTATCAATGTCTTTTTTCCATTAACTATTGTGTTATTAAAATGTTTTATCTATTTACTTCTTATATTTGCTTTTATTCATTGTCATTTTTATTTTCTTACTTTGCTCCTCTTGCTGTATTTTTAATAATGTATGTAAAGCACTTTGAATTGCCCCTGTTGTATGGTTCTATCTCCGTTTAGGGCAGTTCAGAGATATTGAGCGTCAAAGTTTTTACATTCCATTATGTTTTGTGAGATGGAACCTTTGTATTTTATTAATTACTAACAAAAAAAAATCAACATTTAAAAAATAACACCACACAGGCATTAATAAACACGTAATGGATCAGCTTATGTAAAAAACTAATTTTTGACAAAAATGGAGATAGAACCTTATAATTCTAACGTCACGACTTGCCTTGCCTTACGCCAGCTGGGCCGTCTGCAGCACCTCCTACGCGGCTACTCTAACAGCGTCTACCTGAGCCCACCCAAGCCTAAGGACAGGGGGGGCCCTAACCCTCCAAAGGACTCCACATCAAACACCACGCAACGAGAAGCTGGGGCTCCGACAGAAGAGGTAAATACAGACTTTATTGGTACTTTGAAGTACCGGTACTTTTTGACTTTTAAGTCAAACATAATAATAATAATAATAATAATAATAATAATAATAATAATAATAATAATAATAATGCATTTTATTTGCATTGCACTTTTCATTCAAAAGAATCTCAGAGAGCTACAGAGAGAAAAACAACAACCTAAAAACATAATAAGTTAAAAACATAGTCAAATTATTATTTTTTAAATCACAAGAATGAACACAAAGGCCAAAGTCAAAGGCCTTTTTGAATAAAAAAGGTTTTTAGGCCTGTCTTAAAAGAGTCCAGGCTCTGTACTGCCCGTAGCTGGCTAGGAAGGCTGTTCCCTTAGCTGGCTAGGAAGGCTGTTCCCTTAGCTGGCTAGGAAGGCTGTTCCACAGGCTCTGTACTGCCCTTAGCTGGCTAGGAAGGCTGTTCCCTTAACTGGCTAGGAAGGCTGTTCCACAGGCTCTGTACTGTCCTTAGCTGGCTAGGAAGGCTGTTCTCTTAGCTGGCTAGGAAGGCTGTTCCCTTAGCTGGCTAGGAAGGCTGTTCTCTTAGCTGACTAGGAAGGCTGTTCCCTTAGCTGACTAGGAAGGCTGTTCCCTTAGCTGGCTAGGAAGGCTGTTCCCTTAGCTGGCTAGGAAGGCTGTTCCCTTAGCTGACTAGGAAGGCTGTTCCCTTAGCTGACTAGGAAGACTGTTCCCTTAGCTGACTAGGAAGGCTGTTCCCTTAGCTGGCTAGGAAGGCTGTTCCCTTAGCTGGCTAGGAAGTCTGTTCCCTTAGCTGACTAGGAAGGCTGTTCCCTTAGCTGGCTAGGAAGGCTGTTCCCTTAGCTGGCTAGGAAGGCTGTTCCCTTAGCTGACTAGGAAGGCTGTTCCCTTAGCTGGCTAGGAAGGCTGTTCTCTTAGATGGTTAGGAAGGCTGTTCCCTTAGCTGGCTAGGAAGGCTGTTCCCTTAGCTGGCTAGGAAGGCTGTTCCCTTAGCTGGCTAGGAAGGCTGTTCCCTTAGCTGGCTAGGAAGGTTGTTCCCTTAGCTGGCTAGGAAGGTTGTTCCCTTAGCTGGCTAGGAAGGCTGTTCCCTTAGCTGGCTAGGAAGGCTGTTCCCTTAGCTGACTAGGAAGGCTGTTCCCTTAGCTGGCTAGGAAGACTGTTCCCTTAGCTGGCTAGGAAGGCTGTTCCCTTAGCTGGCTAGGAAGGCTGTTCCCTTAGCTGACTAGGAAGGCTGTTCCCTTAGCTCGCTAGGAAGACTGTTCCCTTAGCTCGCTAGGAAGACTGTTCCCTTAGCTGGCTAGGAAAGCTGTTCCCTTAGCTGACTAGGAAGGCTGTTCTCTTAGCTGGCTAGGAAGGCTGTTCCCTTAGCTGGCTAGGAAGGCTGTTCCCTTAGCTGGCTAGGAAGGCTGTTCCCTTAGCTGGCTAGGAAGGCTGTTCCCTTAGCTGGCTAGGAAGACTGTTCCCTTAGCTGGCTAGGAAGGCTGTTCCCTTAGCTGACTAGGAAGGCTGTTCCCTTAGCTGGCTAGGAAGGCTGTTCTCTTAGCTGACCTAGGAAGGCTGTTCCCTTAGCTGGCTAGGAAGGCTGTTCTCTTAGCTGGCTAGGAAGGCTGTTCCCTTAGCTGACTAGGAAGGCTGTTCTCTTAGCTGGCTAGGAAGGCTGTTCCCTTAGCTGGCTAGGAAGGCTGTTCCCTTAGCTGACTAGGAAGGCTGTTCCCTTAGCTGGCTAGGAAGGCTGTTCTCTTAGATGGTTAGGAAGGCTGTTCCCTTAGCTGGCTAGGAAGGCTGTTCCCTTAGCTGACTAGGAAGGCTGTTCCCTTAGCTGACTAGGAAGACTGTTCCCTTAGCTGACTAGGAAGGCTGTTCCCTTAGCTGGCTAGGAAGGCTGTTCTCTTAGCTGGCTAGGAAGGCTGTTCCCTTAGCTGGCTAGGAAGGCTGTTCCCTTAGCTGACTAGGAAGGCTGTTCCCTTAGCTGACTAGGAAGGCTGTTCCCTTAGCTGGCTAGGAAGGCTGTTCCCTTAGCTGGCTAGGAAGGCTGTTCCCTTAGCTGGCTAGGAAGGCTGTTCCCTTAGCTGGCTAGGAAGGCTGTTCCCTTAGCTGGCTAGGAAGGCTGTTCCCTTAGCTGGCTAGGAAGGTTGTTCCCTTAGCTGGCTAGGAAGGTTGTTCCCTTAGCTGACTAGGAAGACTGTTCCCTTAGCTGACTAGGAAGGCTGTTCCCTTAGCTGGCTAGGAAGGCTGTTCCCTTAGCTGGCTAGGAAGGCTGTTTCCTTAGCTGGCTAGGAAGGCTGTTCCCTTAGCTGACTAGGAAGGCTGTTCCCTTAGCTGACTAGGAAGGCTGTTCCCTTAGCTGACTAGGAAGACTGTTCCCTTAGCTGACTAGGAAGGCTGTTCCCTTAGCTGGCTAGGAAGGCTGTTCCCTTAGCTGGCTAGGAAGGCTGTTCCCTTAGCTGACTAGGAAGGCTGTTCCCTTAGCTGGCTAGGAAGGCTGTTCCCTTAGCTGGCTAGGAAGGCTGTTCCCTTAGCTGGCTAGGAAGGCTGTTCCCTTAGCTGGCTAGGAAGGCTGTTCCCTTAGCTGGCTAGGAAGGCTGTTCCCTTAGCTGACTAGGAAGGCTGTTCCCTTAGCTGGCTAGGAAGGCTGTTCTCTTAGCTGGTTAGGAAGGCTGTTCCCTTAGCTGGCTAGGAAGGCTGTTCCCTTAGCTGGCTAGGAAGGTTGTTCCCTTAGCTGGCTAGGAAGGTTGTTCCCTTAGCTGGCTAGGAAGGCTGTTCTCTTAGCTGGCTAGGAAGGCTGTTCCCTTAGCTGACTAGGAAGGCTGTTTACTTAGCTGACTAGGAAGGCTGTTCCCTTAGCTGGCTAGGAAGGCTGTTCCCTTAGCTGGCTAGGAAGGCTGTTCCCTTAGCTGGCTAGGAAGGTTGTTCCCTTAGCTGGCTAGGAAGGTTGTTCCCTTAGCTGGCTAGGAAGGCTGTTCCCTTAGCTGGCTAGGAAGGTTGTTCCCTTAGCTGGCTAGGAAGGCTGTTCCCTTAGCGGGCTAGGAAGGCTGTTCCCTTAGCTGGCTAGGAAGGTTGTTCCCTTAGCTGGCTAGGAAGGTTGTTCCCTTAGCTGGCTAGGAAGGTTGTTCCCTTAGCTGGCTAGGAAGGCTGTTCCCTTAGCTGGCTAGGAAGGCTGTTCCCTTAGCTGGCTAGGAAGGCTGTTCCCTTAGCTGACTAGGAAGGCTGTTCCCTTAGCTGGCTAGGAAGGCTGTTCCCTTAGCTGGCTAGGAAGGTTGTTCCCTTAGCTGGCTAGGAAGGTTGTTCCCTTAGCTGGCTAGGAAGGTTGTTCCCTTAGCTGGCTAGGAAGGCTGTTCCCTTAGCTGGCTAGGAAGGTTGTTCCCTTAGCTGGCTAGGAAGGCTGTTCCCTTAGCGGGCTAGGAAGGCTGTTCCCTTAGCTGGCTAGGAAGGTTGTTCCCTTAGCTGGCTAGGAAGGTTGTTCCCTTAGCTGGCTAGGAAGGTTGTTCCCTTAGCTGGCTAGGAAGGCTGTTCCCTTAGCTGGCTAGGAAGGCTGTTCCCTTAGCTGGCTAGGAAGGCTGTTCCCTTAGTTGGCTAGGAAGGCTGTTCCCTTAGCTGGCTAGGAAGGCTGTTCCCTTAGCTGGCTAGGAAGGCTGTTCCCTTAGCTGGCTAGGAAGGCTGTTCCCTTAGCTGTATAGGAAGGCTGTTCCCTTAGCTGGCTAGGAAGGCTGTTCCCTTAGCTGACTAGGAAGGCTGTTCCCTTAGCTGGCTAGGAAGACTGTTCCCTTAGCTGGCTAGGAAGGCTGTTCCCTTAGCTGGCTAGGAAGGCTGTTCCCTTAGCTGACTAGGAAGGCTGTTCCCTTAGCTCGCTAGGAAGACTGTTCCCTTAGCTCGCTAGGAAGACTGTTCCCTTAGCTGGCTAGGAAGGCTGTTCCCCTTAGCTGACTAGGAAGGCTGTTCTCTTAGCTGGCTAGGAAGGCTGTTCCCTTAGCTGGCTAGGAAGGCTGTTCCCTTAGCTGGCTAGGAAGGCTGTTCCCTTAGCTGGCTAGGAAGGCTGTTCCCTTAGCTGGCTAGGAAGACTGTTCCCTTAGCTGGCTAGGAAGGCTGTTCCCTTAGCTGATAACATGAGCACATAGAACACAGTTAACAACAGATAACATGACTACATAGAACACAGAGTTAACAACAGATAACATGAACACATAGAACACAGAGTTAACGACAGATAACATCAGCACATAGAACACAGAGTTAACGACAGATAACATGACACATAGAACACAGAGTTAACAACAGATAAAATGACACATAGAACACAGAGTTAACGACAGATAACATGAGCACATAGAACACAGAGTTAACAACAGATAACATGAGCACATAGAACACAGAGTTAACAACAGATAACATGAGCACATAGAACACAGAGTTAACAACAGATAACATGAGCACATAGAACACAGAGTTAACAACAGATAACATGACTACATAGAACACAGAGTTAACAACAGATAACATGACACATAGAACACATAGTTAACAATAGATAACATGAGCACATAGAACACAGAGTTAACAACAGATAACATGACACATAGAACACAGAGTTAACAACAGATAACATGAGCACATAGAACACAGAGTTAACAACAGATAACATGACACATAAAACACAGAGTTAACGACAGATAACATGAGCACATAGAACACAGAGTTAACAACAGATAACATGAGCACATAGAACACAGAGTTAACAACAGATAACATGAGCACATAGAACACAGAGTTAACGACAGATAACATGAGCACATAGAACACAGAGTTAACAACAGATAACATGACACATAGAACACAGAGTTAACAACAGATAACATGAGCACATAGAACACAGAGTTAACAACAGGTAACATGAGCACATAGAACACGGAGTTAACAACAGATAACATGAGCACATAGAACACAGAGTTAACGAACAGATAACATGAGCACATAGAACACAGAGTTAACAACAGATAACATGAGCACAAAGAACACAGAGTTAACAACAGATCACATGAGCACATAGAACGCAGAGTTAACGAACAGGCACAGGGAACAATTGACACAGCAATGTCCAGGGGGGGAGGAGGAGGGGTGGCAGGGTTAGGGGAGATGGTTAGGAGTAGGGGAGGTTGTATGCGTGGGAGAACAGGTAGGTTTTGAGGTGGGATTTAAAAGAGGAGAGTGAGGGTGAGTCTCTGAGTCTCTCTAATCAAACATGATTACTTGGTTACCGAACGGGCCGCTGACGTTAGAATAATGAGGCACGGCCGAATGTCTGATCATTCATTCCAATGTGTCACTCCTCCGATTCACTTTTCAGCATTCAACTCGCTAGGCCTAATTCTGTTGTTGCTGTTAGGGTGTGCTTGATAATAATAATAATAATAATAATAATAATAACTTTTTATTTGTATAGCGCTTTTCCTGCAAACGTTGCAGTTTGCAAAGTGCTCCAATCATTATATAATCATAATTTAATTATTTAGTCATTTAAAGGCAATATTAAAAAGATGGGTTTTTAGTCTTCACTTGAACATAATGGGCCCTATTATGCACTTCTTAACTTGCCGTCTTAAGTGTTAATTAAGACGCACCGCCAGGTTAAGACCTACCGCCACCCTTATTATGCGCTTCATACGCGCTACTGCTATTATGCTGGTGTCGATAGGCGCCCACACATAAGACGTAATACTCCCGTGCATATATTACTCATTGTGGGAGTGTTCATATGTTAATGAAGTGCACTAGGCGCCCCTGCTATTATGCGATCTGACTTTGCTCCTAGCGCTAAGAAGTGGTTTGAAAAGTTCTTAAGTTTAGACTTCATGCACGTTTTGAAACATGAGCGCGCCTCCGCGGTTTGCGCATGCATGTGGGCACACATGAACACGCACGTGGCTCCACGGCAAGATGTCAATTACGGTCACAGTATAAATGCTTTATTTCAGAAGGGAGAGGCAGAGAAGCGCGCTGACCTCCTTCTTAGGACTTCCATAATAGCATAGCGCTAATGACTCAACGCAGCCGGTTCTTAAAGGGAATGGCACCTGGCACGCTGATTGGGTTGATTGAGAAGACGCCCAAAACACACCCATGACTAATTTCTTTGCTTAGCGCCGGGTTTTAGGCGCCCACTACCGCACGCATAATAGCAAAGTGGCCTTGACCACGCCTCCACGTCTTAAGTTTAGATCTACCGCCTCGTCTTATTGCTTAAGACTTATGAAGTGCATAATAGGGCCCAATATGTGCTGAGGTTGCATCCCTAATGTAAACTGGCAGTGCATTCCACAATCTGGGTGCATAAAATGAGAATTTCAGCCTCACCAAATCTCTTCTTTTGTACATGTGGTACACAGAGAAAACCAGCTTCAGAAGACCTGAGAGCTCTATTGGGCTGATATGCTAGCAGAAGACCTGAGAGCTCTATTGGGCTGATATGCTAGCAGAAGACCTGAGAGCTCTATTGGGCTGATATGCTAGCAGAAGACCTGAGAGCACTATTGGGCTGATATGCTAGCAGAAGACCTGAGAGCTCTATTGGGCTGATATGCTAGCAGAAGACCTGAGAGCTCTATTGGGCTGATATGCTAGCAGAAGACCTGAGAGCTCTATCGGGATGATATGCTAGCAGAAGACCCAAGAGCTCTATTGGGCTGATATGCTAGCAGAAGACCTGAGAGCTCTATTGGGCTGATATGCTAGCAGAAGACCCGAGAGCTCTATTGGGCTGATATGCTAGCAGAAGACCTGAGAGCTCTACTGGGCTGATATGCTAGCAGAAGACCCGAGAGCTCTATTGGGCTGATATGCTAGCAGAAGACCTGAGAGCTCTACTGGGCTGATATGCTAGCAGAAGACCTGAGAGCTCTATTGGGCTGATATACTAGCAAAAGGTAGAACATCAGTTCTCAGGGGTCTCCCTCTAATTCTCTTGTTGCTGTTAGGGTGTGCTTGATATTCATGTTGTGGTAACGTTTCCTATTGGGGGTCCTAACAGTACGTACTCGGTCATTTCGGGGTGCCAGGCGAACGAAATCAAAGGCCCCACCCCAGCCCCCCCCCCGAAAGCATTCTCCACTCTTTGGCAGGACATCTCATTTCTCCACCTACTGTGTTCCACTTAGCAAACAGAAGCAATTAGTCACTTGATTGTAATGCTCCTGGCATTTGGCTTGGCCCTCACAGAGTCCTATGGACCTCCTGAGACAGACTGGAGCAGGAGGACACAACACACAGCCTACAATTGTCATACACAAAGTGTATCATCTCTCTCTCTCTCTCTCTCTCTGAGAAGGGGAGAGAGGGTTTGAGAAGGAGAGAGAGAGAGAGACAGAGACAGACAGAGAGAGAGAGGGAGAGAGGGGGAGAAAAGGAGAGACAGAGACAGACAGAGAGAGAGAGACGGAGACAGACAGAGAGAGAGGGGGAGAGAGGGGGAGAAAAGGAGCGAGAGAGAGAGAGCGAGAGAGAGGGAGAGAGAGAGAGAGACAGAGACAGACAGACAGACAGAGAGAGAGGGGGAGAAAAGGAGAGACAGACAGAGAGAGGGAGGAGAGGGAGAGAGAGATGAAGTGGCTGGGTTCTACGATGGATTGAGGAGGAGTCTGGCCTTCTAAAGGTCATGAAGGCCTGTTGAGGTCTGTCATAGGGGGGGTCACTGTCCTGTTGAGGTCTGTCATAGGGGGGGTCACTGTCCTGTTGAGGTCTGTCATAGGGGGGGGTCACTGTCCTGTTGAGGTCTGTCATAGGTGGGGTCACTGTCCTGTTGAGGTCTGTCATAGGGGGGGTCACTGTCCTGTTGAGGTCTGTCATAGGGGGGGTCACTGTCCTGTTGAGGTCTGTCATAGGGGGGGTCACTGTCCTGTTGAGGTCTGTCATAGGGGGGGTCACTGTCCTGTTGAGGTCTGTCATAGGGGGGTCACTGTCCTGTTGAGGTCTGTCATAGGGGGGGTCACTGTCCTGTTGAGGTCTGTCATAGGGGGGTCACTGTCCTGTTGAGGTCTGTCATAGGGGGGGTCACTGTCCTGTTGGCGTCTTTCATAGGGGGGGTCACTGTCCTGTTGAGGTCTGTCATAGGGGGGGTCACTGTCCTGTTGAGGTCTGTCATAGGGGGGGTCACTGTCCTGTTGAGGTCTGTCATAGGGGGGGTCACTGTCCTGTTGAGGTCTGTCATAGGGGGGGTCACTGTCCTGTTGGCGTCTTTCATAGGGGGGGTCACTGTCCTGTTGAGGTCTGTCATAGGGGGGTCACTGTCCTGTTGAGGTCTGTCATAGGGGGGTCACTGTCCTGTTGAGGTCTGTCATAGGGGGGGTCACTGTCCTGTTGAGGTCTCTCATAGGGGGGGTCACTGTCCTGTTGAGGTCTGTCATAGGGGGGTCACTGTCCTGTTGAGGTCTGTCATAGGGGGGTCACTGTCCTGTTGAGGTCTGTCATAGGGGGGTCACTGTCCTGTTGAGGTCTGTCATAGGGGGGTCACTGTCCTGTTGAGGTCTGTCATAGGGGGGTCACTGTCCTGTTGAGGTCTGTCATAGGGGGGGTCACTGTCCTGTTGAGGTCTGTCATAGGGGGGGGTCACTGTCCTGTTGAGGTCTGTCATAGGGGGGGTCACTGTCCTGTTGAGGTCTGTCATAGGGGGGGTCACTGTCCTGTTGAGGTCTGTCATAGGGGGGGGTCACTGTCCTGTTGAGGTCTGTCATAGGGGGGGTCACTGTCGGACCACCACAGAAGACGTAGGACCGCTGTACCCTAAAACACTGCCGGGGTCGGGTCAGAGGTCAGAGTAGGTGTCTGGGAACTGTATTGTGTGTCTGTGTGTGTGTGTGTGTGTGTGTGTGTGTGTGAGTGTGCGTGTGTGTGTGTATGCGTACGTGTGTGCGTGTGTTTGTGTTTGTGTGTTTGTGTGTGTGTGTGTGTGTGTGTGTGTGTGT
>NC_137676.1:1085208-1100208 GCF_963989245.1 Nansenia antarctica
ACACACACTGTCTCCTGCCAGCCGGCTAGCGAACGGAACGGCTTGTTGCTCTTCCAGTGTTTCACCCCAGTGGAGGACAAGGGCAGGACAGCGTTGTTGTTCTGAGATATGACAGCCTGGGGCAGTGGACACTGACTAATGTTGCCCCCAAATGAATGACTGGCTTAAAAAATGTTGACTGACTGTCTTATTCCAAAGCGCTTTCCAACGGCCTCTCATTCACCCATTCACACACACACATTCACACACCAATGGCAGCCAAGCAACCATGCAAGGCGCTGGCCCCGCTCACTGGGAGCAATTTGGGGTTCAGTGTCTTGCCCAAGGACACTTCGACATGTCGCCAGCCGGGGCTCGAACCGCCGATCTGCCAACCTTGCGATCATTAGACGGTGACTCTACCTCCTGCGCCACAGCCGCCCCCAAATGACTGGCTAGACCAAATGACTGGCTAACTCAAATTTAAGCACATAGCTGTTAGTACTCCAGTCTATGAATAATTCAAAACCAACTTTATTTACCTAGCTAGTTTGGGACAAGGACAAATTATCCATTTTTTTTCCTAGTCTGGAGTGAACAACTCAGAAATGACTTCACTCGCTCGGCCTCCTTGCACACATACATGAATACAGCACTGTATCACCTGTCACCAAGGAGGGGGAGGGGAGGGGAGGGGAGGGGTGGAGAGGAGAGGGGAGGGGTGGAGAGGAGAGAAGGGGAGGAGAGGAGGGGAGGAGAGGAGGAGAGAAGGAGAGAGGAGTGGAGAAGAGGGGAGAGGAGGGGGAGAGGAGGAGAGGAGAGGAGGAGAGGAGAGGAGAGGAGAGAAGAGAAGGGGAGGAGGGGAGAGGAGGAGAGGAGAGAAGGGGAGGAGAGGAGAGGAGAGGAGAGGAGAGGAGAGGAGAGGAGGTAGTGGGAGGGGGGGTGTAGAAGTTGTTGTCTGAAGGCCCATACAGATACAGTCCTCCTCTCCTCCTCTCCTCCCCTCCTCTCTCCTCCTCTCCTCTCCCCATCTCCTCTCCTCCCCTCCTCTCCTCTCCTCTCTCACTGTTGGTTTGGACAGATCCCTCCATTGTTCTGCCCATGATGCTTGTTCCTTCGTGGGAACCCCCTGTCTTGTCGTCTTGATTAGATATCCTTTGTCTTGCTTCTCTGCAGCGGCGAGGCCGTAGCTGTCTGGAGACTAGAGAGAGACCCCCCCCCCCATGCCCCGAGACACCCCCAATCCCCCCCCCCCCCCGGGCCTACAGGGGTGGCTTAATGCCCTGACTAGGAATATAACGCAATAAAACAATGATTCCCATGTCATCGTAGCGTTAATGAATAAGCGTTTGTTGTTTTCCGTTTTTTTTTACTTTCTATAGTGTCCCTTTTTTGCGTACCGCTCCCCGGGGGTAGGGAGGGGCTGCTGGGTAATTTATTCATATACACTTACTGTGATCCGGCTCTTAAGATTTGGTGAGGCTGCATTCTCATGTTATGCACCCAGATTGTGGAATGCACTGCCAGTTTACATTAGGGACGCAACCTCAGCACATATGTTCAAGTCAAGACTAAAAACCCATCTTTTTAATATTGCCTTTAAATGACTAAATGATTAAATGATGATTATATAATGATTGGAGCACTTTGAGCTGCAACGTTTGCAGGAAAAGTGCTATACAAATAAAAAAGTTATTATTATTATTATTATTATTATTGTATTTATCATTATTCGTATTATTCTTATTAATATTATTGTTGTTATTATTATTGTTATTATTGTTGTTATAGTTATTATTGTTGTTATTATTGTCATTATTATTATTATTATTATTATTATTGTTGTTATTATTATTATTGTTATTATTAAGATTGGATGCTTCTTCTCTTTTTATTGTGATGATGACGCCTGGATGGGCTGTTATGATGATGACCAGCATCTGTAGGGAAAAAAAACAAGCACGATAGAGGGATACATACATGAGAGAAACATGAAGGTGTTGTACCTTTATATGTTACATGACTGATTAATACGTTACATGATTAATATGTTACATGATAGATTAATATGTTACATGACTGATTAATATGTTACATGACTGATTAATATGTTACATGATTAATATGTTACATGATAGATTAATATGTTACATGATTAATATGTTATATGATTAATATGTTATATGATTAATATGTTACATGATTAATATGTTACATGATAGATTCATATGTTACATGATTAATATGTTACATGATAGATTAATATGTTATATGACTGATTAATATGTTACATGATAGATTAATATGTTACATGATAGATTAATATGTTATATGACTGATTAATATGTTACATGATTAATATGTTACATGATAGATTAATATGTTACATGACTGATTAATATGTTACATGATAGATTAATATGTTACATGATAGATTAATATGTTACATGATAGATTAATATGTTACATGATAGATTAATACGTTACATGATTAATATGTTACATGATAGATTAATACGTTACATGATTAATATGTTACATGATTGATTAATATGTTACATGATTGATTAATAATTTACATGACTGATTAATATGTTACATGATAGATTAATATGTTACATGATAGATTAATATGTTACATGATAGATTAATATGTTACATGATTGATTGACAGTTAAAAGAGTTATTATTTATCGTTAAGAAGAAGTAGGCTACTTTTCTGTTGTATTAGCTAAGAATGGGTAGAACTGCAGGTTCCAGAATGCCTTGCAGCAAGACGTCATAGAAGTTGACAGTTTGTTGTTTTTGAGAAATGCGAATTGTACGTCCAGAATTGAAAGTGAATATCTAATAGCTCGTTTTATTGAATTGAAAGTGATCACAAGTGTATGTCAGCAGATTTTTATATAAAGAACCTTTCGCTTGATATCACCAGTCCTAGCCCTCATATCAGAAGGTAGAAATACTACAGTTGTGTTGATTTATTCTGTCACAGGAGCAGCCCCCCCCACCCCCACCCCCACCCCCGCCCAGAGGGTTCTATATACACGGAGATGTCGGTAAGATGCATTATGGGACATCATGTTTACATTATCTTGATATGATTTAGTATTTTTGTTCACGCTTATTTCAGACATGAGTGTTAGTCAGACTGCTTTTATGAGTTAAATAATGTATGATATGTGACACGTTCTAATGTTTTGGTCCTCATATCGGGATCTGACTTTTCTTTTGTGAATACATTTCCGCGTTGTTGAAAATCAACGACACATCGCTAGTCAACTAACACAGCTTGTTTTGTGAGCCTGCTAACAATGTAAAGTAGAGTTATAGTTAACTAGGTAGCTACGTTGAAACGTAGTTCTGTGTTTTCAAAAGAAAAGTCGGAACATTTTGATTTGTTGCCGATATGAGGACCAAAAGACTAGAACGTGTCACATATATCTTCCTTCCAGGTGTCTTCAGGAGACACAGTGCTGGGGGGTAGTGGATGTCTCAGGAGACACAGTGCTGGGGGGTAGTAGATGTCTCAGGAGACACAGTGCTGGGGGGTAGTAGATGTCTCAGGAGACACAGTGCTGGGGGGTAGTAGATGTCTCAGGAGACACAGTGCTGGGGGGTAGTAGATGTCTCAGGAGACACAGTGCTGGGGGGTAGTAGATGTCTCAGGAGACACAGTGCTGGGGGGTAGTAGATGTCTCAGGAGACACAGTGCTGGGGGGTAGTAGATGTCTCAGGAGACACAGTTCTGGGGGGTAGTAGATGTCTCAGGAGACACAGTGCTGGGGGGGTAGTAGATGTCTCAGGAGACACAGTGCTGGGGGGTAGTAGATGTCTCAGGAGACGCAGTGCTGGGGGGTAGTAGATGTCTCAGGAGACACAGTGCTGGGGGGTAGTAGATGTCTCAGGAGACAGTGCTGGGGGGTAGTAGATGTTTCAGGAGACACAGTGCTAGGGGGTAGTAGATGTCTCAGGAGACACAGTGCTGGGGGGGTAGTAGATGTCTCAGGAGACACAGTGCTGGGGGGGTAGTAGATGTCTCAGGAGACGCAGTGCTGGGGGGTAGTAGATGTCTCAGGAGACACAGTGCTGGGGGGTAGTAGATGTCTCAGGAGACAGTGCTGGGGGATAGTAGATGTTTCAGGAGACACAGTGCTAGGGGGTAGTAGATGTCCTGTTGTGTGTGTGTGATAATGTCTTCATTTCCTGTTGTGTGTGTGTGTGTGATAATGTCTTCATTTCCTGTTGTGTGTGTGTGTGTGTGTGTGTGTGTGTGTGTGATAATGTCTTCATTTCCTGTTGTGTGTGTGTGTGTGTGTGATAATGTCTTCATTTCCTGTTGTGTGTGTGTGATAATGTCTTCATTTCCTGTTGTGTGTGTGTGATAATGTCTTCCTCTCCTGTTGTGTGTGTGTGTGTGTGTGTGTGTGTGTGTGTGTGTGATAATGTCTTCATTTCCTGTTGTGTGTGTGTGTGTGTGTGTGATAATGTCTTCCTCTCCTGTTGTGTGTGTGTGTGTGTGTGTGTGTGTGTGATAATGTCTTCATTTCCTGTTGTGTGTGTGTGATAATGTCTTCATTTCCTGTTGTGTGTGTGTGTGTGTGTGATAATGTCTTCATTTCCTGTTGTGTGTGTGTGTGTGATAATGTCTTCATTTCCTGTTGTGTGTGTGTGATAATGTCTTCCTCTCCTGTTGTGTGTGTGTGTGTGTGTGTGTGTGTGTGACCTCCAGGCACGGGGAAGACCATGCTCATGGACATGTTCTACTCCCACGTGGAGAACGAGCGTAAGAAGAGAGTCCACTTCAACGGCTTCATGTTGGACCTCCACAAAAGTTAGTATCATCTCCTTCCATCCCACCGCCGTCTCTGCGTGGCTGTGGCGCAGGAGGTAGAGGAGCCGCCGTCTAATGATCGCAAGGTTGGCAGATCGGCGGTTCGAGCCCCGGCTGGCCACATGTCGAAGTGTCCTTGGGCACGACACTGAACCCCCCCCAAAAATAAGCTCCCAGTGAGCGGGGTCTGGCGCCTTGCATGGTGTGTGAATGTGTGTGTGTGTGAATGTGTGTGTGAATGAGAGGCCGTTGTAAAGCGCTTTGGATAAAGGCGCTATATAAGTGCAGTCCCTTTACCATTTAAATAACTATCCTTGTTTTGTTAGCCGGACTTTGACAGTCAGTCAGATGTATATGAAATAGTTTTCTATCTTATATTTATCTTCTATATTTACCTCACACTGCATTTGTCCTCCCGGCACTTCCACCAGTAATTGTGTGTAAACCGTTACGCGTCTGTGTACGATTGAGGCTCTAGTTGTGTGTTGTTAGGGGGGGGTGTGAGGCTCTAGTTGTGTGTTGTTAGGGGGGCTCTAGTTGTGTGTTGTTAGGGGGGGTCTAGTTGTGTGTGTTTAGGGGGGGTCTGAGGTGGCGGATGCAGGTGTGCTTTAAGACGCGTGTGACATCTGTGTCTAAACGTTTTTAAAGGGATCCATCGGCGGAGACAAAGCGCGCCTAAACGGAGGCTAGGGGAAATGTTCACCTCTGACCCCATCTCGCCGGTTGCCATGGAGATCGGCAGTGAAACCTGCCTCTTGTGTTTCGACGAGTTTCAGGTGAGCTGGTGTGTGTGTGTGTGTGTGTGCGTGTGCGTGTGCATGTGTATGTGTCTGTGTGTGCGCGCGCACGCGTGTATGTGTGTGTGAGCGTGTGTGTGTCTGTGCGCGTGCACGTGTGTGTGTGTGCGCACGCACGTGTGTGTGTATATGTGTGGTGCATTGTGTGTGTGTGTATGTATATGTGTGGTGTATTGTGTGTGTGTGTGTGTGTGTGTGTGTGGTGTATTGTGTAATGTGTATTGTGTGTGTGTGTGTGTGTGTGTGGTATATTGTGTAGTGTGTATGGTGGTGGTTCAATCCGGGGGACACAATAAGTGCACTATAAGTTGCAATTAGTGCACAAAAGAGTCTGAGCAACGTGAGCCACAGTGATATCATGGTGCGGTGCGTTCATATTGTGTTCCTATTGCATTTACCCAGAACCCCTCTCAGGTTCTCTAGGCTTATATGAGCCTCATAATCTCATAGTAGAAAATATAATGTTTTTATACAAGTTTGGGAAGAAGAATTGTGATACATTAGATTACACAGTTATGCAACCCATTTCCTAAAATAAACTTCAGCAGGTCATAGTTGACCCCCCCCCCCCCCCCCCCGCCCCCCCCACACACACACACACGCACACACACACACGCATACACACACACACACACACACACACACACACAACACCCCGCTCTCTTTCCACGCATAGGTTAGTTGACTTTGTTTCTATTTGTTTTTATTTATTTATCTTCCCTGTCTTTGCCGTTCTCATGTGTTGTGTGTATAGTTTAGTGTCGACCCTGTTTTTCATTCTTGCCGGGGGGGCCTCTTGGCCAGATCATCATTGAAAATTAGAATTTGTTCTCAACTGATTTTATCTGGTTAAATAAAGGTAAAAAAAACAACAACAAAAAAACCTGGTGGTTGTAAACGCCACAAAACAGTTTGTCGTGTTCAACCTAATGGACGTAGACTAGTATGATCACAGAGCCAGCGACCGACCGTGAGAGCTCGGTGTCGAGTCTGGAGTCCAGAGACTCACACGAACAGGGCTGGAGCCACCTAGTGGCTGCTTCGGGGTATAGCTTCAACTCTGGGCCAAAACAAGACACTGGAAAAACACCGTAGGGAGACAGAGGTTTGTTTAGAAGCTCACAGACGCTGGCCAGAGGAAGCCTATCTCTCTCCTCCACGTTCTATATGATCTGACATTGGATCACGTTATCCTCGAACGAAACTCAAAGGCTTCGGAGACCGTGCCTTTCTCACGAGCTGCTCGACCCTGCCTCTGGAACTCTCTCTCCCTCCCTCTCCACTCTCTCCCACTCAGAGACTCACCCTCACTCTCCACTTTTAAATCCCACCTTTAAAACCTACCTGTTCTCCCATGCATACAACCTCCCCTACCCCTAACCATCTCCCCTAACCCTGCCACCCCCCCGCCCTGGACATTGCTGTGTTAATTGTTCCCCGTGCCTGTTCGTTAACTCTGTGTTCTATGTGCTTAGTCATGTTATCTGTTCGTTAACTCTGTGTTCTATGTGCCTCATGTTATCTGTTGTTATACAACAGTTAGTTCCGACCAAGTAATTTGATTGGACAAGAGGCATTCCATGAGTTACAATATACAGTATAACAGCACTGGGACTTTTAACTATATGTATCACTCCGCCGCACAGATGTTCTACTAAATTACCGTTAATTAGACTACATTGTTTGTGTTCAGGTTACTAGGCAACAGTCCATTTGAAGTTCAGTTGCGGAACTATTTTTTATTTATTTTTATGATTAAATAAACAAACAAATCATAATCTGTTGTCGCTTATTACTGTAGTGTTAACTAATAAATCGCGCTGTAGAACTGTTGTATAAAAGCAATATCACACTCGAGGTCGTGCTGTTATACTGAATATCAGCACGGCTGTGATTCGGTCGTAGGTACGACTTCAACATCCCCTATGTATAACACACTCCCTCTCGTGTGATATTGCTTAATTAACTCTGTGTTCTATGTGCTCATGTTATCTGTTGTTAACTCTGTGTTCTATGTGCTCATGTTATCTGTTGTTAACTCTGTGTTCTGTGTGTCATGTTATCTGTTGTTAACTCTGTGTTCTATGTGCTCATGTTATCTGTTGTTAACTCTGTGTTCTGTGTGTCATGTTATCTGTTGTTAACTCTGTGTTCTATGTGCTCATGTTATCTGTTGTTAACTCTGTGTTCTATGTGTCTCATGTTATCTGTTGTTAACTCCGTGTTCTTTGTGCTCTTGTTATCTGTTGTTAACTCTGTGTTCTATGTGCTCATGTTATCTATTGTTAACTCTGTGTTCTATGTGCTGATGTTATCTGTTGTTAACTCTGTGTTCTATGTGTCATGTTATCTGTTGTTAAGTCTGTGTTCTATGTGTCATGTTATCTGTTGTTAACGCTGTGTTCTATGTGTCATGTTATCTGTTGTTAACTCTGTGTTCTATGTGTCATGTTATCTGTTGTTAACTCTGTGTTCTATGTGTCATGTTATCTGTTGTTAACTCTGTGTTCTATGTGTCATGTTATCTGTTGTTAACCCTGTGTTCTATGTGCTCATGTTATCTGTTGTTAACTCTGTGTTCTATGTGCTCATGTTATCTGTTGTTAACTCTGTGTTCTATGTGCTCATGTTATCTGTTGTTAACTCTGTGTTCTATGTGCTCATGTTATCTGTTGTTAACTCTGTGTTCTATGTGCTCAGTCATGTTATCTGTTGTTAACTCTGTGTTCTATGTGCTCATGTTATCTGTTGTTAACTCTGTGTTCTATGTGCTCATGTTATCTGTTGTTAACTCTGTGTTCTATGTGTCATGTTATCTGTTGTTAACTCTGTGTTCTATGTGCTCATGTTATCTGTTGTTAACTCTGTGTTCTATGTGCTCATGTTATCTGTTGTTAACTCTGTGTTCTGTGTCTCATGTTATCTGTTGTTAACTCTGTGTTCTATGTGCTCATGTTATCTGTTGTTAACTCTGTGTTCTATGTGTCTCATGTTATCTGTTGTTAACTCTGTGTTCTATGTGCTCATGGTATCTATTGTTAACTCTGTGTTCTATGTGTCTCATGTTATCTGTTGTTAACTCTGTGTTCTATGTGTCTCATGTTATCTGTTGTTAACTCTGTGTTCTATGTGTCTCATGTTATCTGTTGTTAACTCTGTGTTCTATGTGTCTCATGTTATCTGTTGTTAACTCTGTGTTCTATGTGTCATGTTATCTGTTGTTAACTCTGTGTTCTATGTGTCATGTTATCTGTTGTTAACTCTGTGTTCTATGTGCTCATGTTATCTGTTGCTTGTTGTTTCTGTGTTTTCTGTTTTTCCCATATTGTCAGCGTCTTTGAACCCCGGGAAAGCGCTATATAAATACAATGAATTATTATTATTATTATTATCCTAGTCTATACTATACTGTAACATGTACTACGCTACTCTTCATCGGTGCTCAGAAGTCATCGCAGGTGATCTCGAAGGCCCGAATCTGCTCCTAAGTAACTACTCTCATGGTACATTCCCTGTACATCCTTGCCAGGGGCTGTTTGAAGGTAGCCACGTCACCTCACATCACTGAAGAAGCTTCCGTGACCACACCTATTCACTCAGGATGGTCTTGCATCCCTCTGAAGCACTTCTTTCAATACAGAGAGGGGATAGGGCGCTTAGGTGGCGTAACGGGTTAAGCGTCAACCACGTAACCGCAGGGTTCCTGGTTCGATTCCGGCCGCGGACATATCCTGCATGTCATCCCTTCTCTCTCTCTCTCTCTCTCTCTCTCTCTCTCTCTCTCTCTCTCTCTCTCTCTCTCTCTCTCTCACCACTCCTTCCTGTCAAAATCTCTACTATATCTATCACAAAAAAAGGAAAAATATGAGTCCCCACTCAGAAAAAATAACTTAATAAAAAAATAATAATAATAAAGAGAGGGGATGTTACCTCAGCTAACGTTACACGAAACCCTCCAGGTTTGTGGTGTGTTCTAGACGTTCTAGAAGAATCTACGACGCCTTTGTCGCTAACCTACGACGGCGGAGAGCGTCGGCGTATAGTTAGCTAGCTCGTGGCAGCGCGCCACGTCGATATCGTTATCATGAATCCCTGTAAAGGTCAGAGGTCGAGCCTAGGCTCTCTCTCTCTCTCCCCTCCCTCTCTAATAACTCTCTCTCTCCCCTCCCTCCCTCTCTAATAACTCTCTCTCCCTCCTTCCCTCTCTAATAACTCTCTCTCTCCCCTCCCTCCCTCTCTAATAACTCTCTCTCCCTCCTTCCCTCTCTAATAACTCTCTCTCTCTCCTCCCTCTCTAATAACTCTCTCTCTCCCTCCCTCCCTCTCTAATAACTCTCTCTCTCCCTCCCTCCCTCTCTAATAACTCTCTCTCTCCCCTCCCTCCCTCTCTAATAACTCTCTCTCTCCCTCCCTCCCTCTCTAATAACTCTCTCTCTCCCCTCCCTCCCTCTCTAATAACTCTCTCTCTCCCTCCCTCCCTCTCTAATAACTCTCTCTCTCCCTCCCTCCCTCTCTAATAACTCTCTCTCTCCCCTCCCTCTCTAATAACTCTCTCTCTCCCCTCCCTCCCTCTCTAATAACTCTCTCTCTCCCCTCCCTCCCTCTCTAATAACTCTCTCTCTCCCCTCCCTCCCTCTCTAATAACTCTCTCTCTCCCCTCCCTCCCTCTCTAATAACTCTCTCTCTCCCCTCCCTCCCTCTCTAATAACTCTCTCTCTCCCCTCCCTCCCTCTCTAATAACTCTCTCTCTCCCCTCCCCCTCTAATAACTCTCTCCCCTCCCTCCCTCTCTAATAACTCTCTCTCTCCCCTCCCTCTCTAATAACTCTCTCTCTCCCTCCCTCTCTAATAACTCTCTCTCTCCCCTCCCTCCCTCTCTAATAACTCTCTCCGCGCATCTGTGAGGATCAAGAGCTTTCTGCTTTCCATTCAGCTCTCCCTTTCACATTGTAAACACACGCACACGCACACGCTACGCCCCCCCTCATTGATTTGTTTTGTTTTGTCCGTCGACCAATTTACCGTCTTTTTTTTTTCTTCTTTTTTGTTGTTGTTCGCTAGCTAGCTCGTCGACTGTGGCCGCCGTCGACGGCGAGTAAGTGGGACAAACAGCCGCACACGTGTTTGTTGTTTGTGATGCATAAACAAGAGGCTGGGGGGGGGGGGGGTGGGGGGGGGGGTGGATTCGAGGGGGTGGGGGGGGTGGGGAGTCAGGGCTCCATACCAATCAGCGCCCTCCATCCTCTCAGCTATGCTAATGAGGGCTGTGGGGGGGGGGTTTCGCTGCCGCTACTCCCCTGCTTCCTTAAGTGAGCGGTCGTTCGCTAGCTGGCGACTGTGGCGGTGGCGGAGGAGGCGGTCGGCGGGTCAGATGGGATCTTATCCTCTTAAATGCTAATGACGCTTCTCTGTTCTGTTCATTAGCCCCGCGCGCCATTATCTGTCATTTGTAGCCTTCCATCCATCTCCATCTCCACCCTCCCCCTACCCCCCTCCCCACCCCTCTTTGTCCACCCAGGCCTCTCCTAATGAATACTAGCCATTTAGAAGTCTGAGATGGTGGGGGGGGGGGGAGGGAGGGAGAGAGAGAGAGATGGGGGAGAGAGAGGGAGAGAGAGAGGGAGAGAGAGGGAGGGGGAGAGAGATTGGGGGGAGAGAGAGACAGGGAGAGAGAGAGAGGGAAAGGGGGAGACAGGGAGAGAGAGAGAGATGGGGGAGAGGGAGAGGGAGAGAGAGAGAGAGAGAGAGAGGGAGAGAGAGAGAGGGAAAGGGGGAGACAGGGAGAGAGAGAGAGATGGGGGAGAGGGAGAGGGAGAGAGAGAGAGAGAGAGGGAGAGAGAGGGAGAGAGAGAGAGAGGTCTGTGGTGAGAGTAGATCCAAGGTGGTTGTGTCTCCACGTTAAAGAGGTGGAAGATCAAAAGAGGCGTAATTTGGCACCCGTGTGCGTGGTGCGTTCGTATAACTGACTCCCCCCCACCGCCCAACGACGGGAGTAATTAGATGCTCATTTGAATATCGGCAGAGGCTGCTGAGGTGAATGCACCCTTGTTTTTGTGTGGCACAAGTGCTGTATATTACCCCCCCCCCCCCCACACACACACACACACACACCCACCAAGCCCTTATTCTCTGGGCATCCTCAGCCCTTCCGGCGGGGGGCATTCAGCAATCAATATCACCCACCTCAGAGAGTCTGTTGAGGGGGCACATGAATAAACAGATACGGGTTGGATAAAAGGTCATAATTAAATGATTCTTTTGAAAACGAAGACAACAACACAAAAAACACGGCGGTTGGAAGGGGGGACGGGGACGGGACAGGGGGGTTGGATGGAGGTCTATTCAGAGAGGAAGATAGGGCCGCCTAAGCACCTTGGCTTAATGTAGGATCCTCATAGCGTACACTACACACACACACACACACACGCACGCACACACACGTACACACATTTGCTGTAGAGTGCTCCTGGCTGCCTCCCCCCCCCTTAGCTAAATCAAGGCTTTAGCCCGAATGCTAATGGAGCGGAGCGTTGGCTGGGGGTCAGAAGGGCTAGTATGTAGAGGCAGAAGACCACTCCAGGCTAAGAAAAGCAGCATATGCTGGGGGTATGGCTGTCATCATAAGTGCCTGTTTTGAAAGGGGGGGGGGGAGTAGAGAAGAGGGGAAGGCAAGGAGGAGGAGGGACCTTTAGATTAGATTATTAGGCAATAGTTCAGCGGGGGCGCGGGGGGGGGGGGGGGGGGTGCCAACGATATGCTGGGCGGTTTTCACCACCCGTTGCCTTCGGGCCTTAACTATGACTACGACTAGTATCGGTCAGGATCCTGGGAGACAGCCGGGCTTTCTTCAATCTCCTCAGGAACTACAGTATCCATGGCCTTCAGAACTGCCTTCGTGGCGTAGATTCAACAAGGTGCTGGAAACATTCCTCAGAGGGTTTTGGTCCATATTGACATTATAACATGTTTAAATGTCGGGAGGGCGTTGGCCTGTCTGATGGTGGTTGGGGAGGAGGGCGTTCCAGAGGGACGGGGGCTGCGGCTGAAAAGGCCCCATCACCCCAGGTCCGGAGCTTGGTCCTGGTGGTCTTGAGGGTGGTTTGGTCGTCAGACCTGAGGCAACGGGAGGGGGGTGTGGAGGGGGACGAGGTCGGCAAGGTAGGAATGGGGGGGCCAGATTGTTGATGGCTTTGTAAAGTGGTAAATACACAGACACTGAGCGCCCAATGCCAGGTCAGAAACCTCTGTGTTTGATGTTTGAGTCAGATCCTTTTTTTTTGAGGAGCATATTAAGAATGTGACAAGGATATCCTTTTATCACCTGAGAAACGTTGCTGAGGTGAAACCTTTCCTTTCCCAGGCGAGGACACTGAGAGACTAATGCATGCTTTCATCACCAGCGGGCTGGACGGCTGTAACACTATCCTGTCTGGCCTAGCAGAGAGAGGCTATTAGGAAACTTCAATTGATACAAAATGCTGCAGCACGAGTCCTCACTAAAGCCCGGTACACACACAAAGATAATCTGGTACACACATAAAGATAATCTGGTTACACACATAAAGATAATCTGGCCGATTTTGGACCGATTTCCCCCCCTTCCGACCAAGGACAGCAAACGCCTGATTATCAGATGGCTCTAAAGATTATCCTACAAGATTTTCCTGTGGTGTGAGGTGTGTTAAGAGTCCATTTCTCCCGACAATCTGCTCGGGAAATGGTCGGGGCCGACGATCGTAAATATTAAACGTGTTCAATATTTACGACCAAAAATCCTCATGTGTGTGGAACTGCGAAATTGACAACACCGAGTCCGATTGTGACGTGGAATGGAATGTAGCCAATCAAGAAGCGAGCTGACTGACGCGTCGTCTTCTTTTCGTTCTTCGGCACTTTATTTCTCCTGTCACACAAGGCTGCCTCTACAGGTCAGTCAGGGTACTACTACCCTGATCATGCGAGATTTCTGGCTTGGGGGACGAGACTCCAGACTGTCGGAGAACATATATTTATGCATGTGGTCTTATGAATGAATGAATGAATGGTCTTTATTGTCATTGCTATAGTACAGGTACCAAACAACGAAATTTGGGAGGGGTGGCTCCCCTGGTGCTAGGAAAGAAAAAAAAAGCTAAAAAAACAAGAAGGGAAAGGAGCTGGTTTACATAAATAAAGGCTATGTACACTATCCACTATACTATACTGTACAGATAAGACGACTAGGGTTGTCATATTGCACATAGTGTTATTGCACATTCATTTATATATCGGACCACACACAATACGATCAAAACTGTTAAATCCATGATATTTTATCTTCATGTGTGGGGTCTCTCTCAGATAAAAAAATCTGTTAAGATTTAGAAAATCCTTATATGTGTACCAGGCTTAAGACCAGAAGGAGGGCACACATCACACCAGTCTTAAAATCACACGACACTGGCTTACCTGTCAGCTTTAGAATAGATTATTTTATTAGGACTGTGGTTTGGTCTGGAGGTGTTTACCTCAGCTCTGAGGAGAGGGAGGTTACCTCAGCTCTGAGGAGAGGGTCATGTTTACCTCAGCTCTGAGGAGAGGCAGGGGTTTACCTCAGCTCTGAGGAGAGGGAGGTGTTTACCTCAGCTCTGTGGAGAGGGAGGTTACCTCAGCTCTGAGGAGAGGGACATGTTTACCTCAGCTCTGAGGAGAGGGACATGTTTACCTCAGCTCTGAGGAGAGGGACATGTTTACCTCAGCTCTGAGGAGAGGGAGGTTACCTCAGCTCTGAGGAGAGGGAGGTGTTTACCTCAGCTCTGAGGAGAGGGTCATGTTTACCTCAGCTCTGAGGAGAGGGAGGTTACCTCAGCTCTGAGGAGAGGGTCATGTTTACCTCAGCTCTGAGGAGAGGGTCATGTTTACCTCAGCTCTGAGGAGAGGGAGGTTACCTCAGCTCTGTGGAGAGGGAGGTTACCTCAGCTCTGAGGAGAGGGACATGTTTACCTCAGCTCTGTGGAGAGGGAGGTTACCTCAGCTCTGAGGAGAGGGACATGTTTACCTCAGCTCTGAGGAGAGGGACATGTTTACCTCAGCTCTGAGGAGAGGGAGGTTACCTCAGCTCTGAGGAGAGGGTCATGTTTACCTCAGCTCTGAGGAGAGGGTCATGTTTACCTCAGCTCTGAGGAGAGGGAGGTTACCTCAGCTCTGAGGAGAGGGACATGTTTACCTCAGCTCTGAGGAGAGGGACATGTTTACCTCAGCTCTGAGGAGAGGGTCATGTTTACCTCAGCTCTGAGGAGAGGGTCATGGTTACCTCAGCTCTGAGGAGAGGGACATGTTTACCTCAGCTCTGAGGAGAGGGACATGTTTACCTCAGCTCTGAGGAGAGGGACATGTTTACCTCAGCTCTGAG
>NC_137676.1:1105208-1107708 GCF_963989245.1 Nansenia antarctica
CTACGGAACTCCAACGTTCTCTCTGGAGCTACAGCTTCGGTGAGAGCCATCGAGAAACAGCCGACGAGGAGGAGGTTCGACAAGGGCAAGAAGAAAGCTCCGACGACGACTGCACCTGCCACGGTCTACAGCCAGCCAGCTACAACTGGGAATCAGCGCGCCTGCTTCCGATGCGGATCCACAGGACACTTAGCTAACAAGCCTACATGCCCGGCGGTTAAGGTGACTTGCAATACATGCGGAAAAGTTGGACATTTTTCCAAGGTGTGTAGATCGGCTCAAAAAGAGGTGCGTGAGGTAGTGGTGAATGACGTTACTGTGCTTTACATGCAGGGGGCCGTCGTGAATGATAAAATTATGTGTACTGTACGAGTTGATGCAAATTATCATTCCCATGATGTTGAGCTGATAGTGGATACAGGCTCATCTGTTTCTATTATTCCAGAGAGTACTTACCAGACACTTTTCCATACATGTGTCCTTGCTGAGCCTACAGTGAATCTGCTTACTTACTCCAGAGAGAAAATTCCTGTTAAAGGTTGCATGCATGCTACAGTTGTTCATAATGGACATTCAGTTACAGGTTCATTGATAGTGGTTGAATCAGGAAATGCATTGCTGGGACTGGATTTATTTGTAGCATTGCAGATGTGCATTGAGGGTAACAAAATTATTACTGTTAGCTCTGCTAGCTCTCCTACTGTGCTCCGAGCACCTACTGTACAGAGTACCACTCCACAGACCGAACCAGAAGTTCTAGTACAGGAGTTAGGGTGTGCAAAAGGTTTTATGCACAAAATACAGGTTAAACCAGATGCTGTGCCAGTACAGCAGAAACTGAGGAGGCTTCCGTTCTCAGTGAGGCAGGCTGTGACCGATGAGCTCGCAGATCTACAGGAAAAAGGCGTTATAGAACGTATAGACGCATCTCCATGGGTTTCCCCTATAGTTGTGACCCAGAGAAAGGGGGGAGGAAAGCCTCGCCTGTGTGATGACCTCAGAGAACCTAATAAGGCAATCATCAGTGACTGTCATCCCTTACCGCACATGGATGAACTGTTCGCTGAGCTCCGTGGAGCCACAGTCTTTTCTACTATAGACTTAGCCTCTGCTTATCACCAGTTGCCATTGCATCCAGATAGCCGTGATTTAACTGCGTTTATCACGCATGAGGGTCTCTTTCGTTTCTGCCGAGTGCCATTTGGCCTCGCTTCTGCTCCTTCAGCTTTTCAGAAAATGATGTCGACTGTACTGACAGGCCTGCCAGGCGTACAGGCCTACCTGGATGATGTGATTTGCTACGGCATCACACAGCAGGATCACGATGTCAGCCTACGGAGAGTGCTACATGCTCTAAATGAAGTGGGACTTAAACTGAACATGCACAAGTGTAAGTTCAACCAGAAAGCTCTGCGCTTCCTGGGCCACACTGTGTCCAAAGATGGTCTTCATCCTGACCAAGACGGGGTCAGTGCTGTGGCGAACGCGCCTGCCCCGCACGACACATCCTCCCTGCGGTCCTTCCTAGGACTTGCATCGTGGTATAGTAAATTCATACCTGACTTCTCTACTGTGGTGGAACCGCTACGTGCTACACTCAGGGAATCTACTGACACTACGTTTGAATGGACAGCGGATGCAGAGTCCAGTTTTACTGAGGTTAAGAGACTGATTACTGAGAGTCCTACCTTAGCATTATATGATCCTGAGTTACCTACTTATGTCACTACCGATGCTTCTAACTATGGATTGGGGGCTGTAATGAGCCAGATTCACCCAGACAATACAGAGAGAACCATAGCTTTTGCGTCCAGGACACTTTCTCCTGCAAAGAGAAAGTACTCTACCGTCGAGCGTGAGGCGCTGGCATGCGTTTGGGCGGTGGAAAGGTGGAGAACCTACCTGT
This sequence comes from Nansenia antarctica, assembly GCF_963989245.1. Classification (NCBI taxonomy): domain Eukaryota; kingdom Metazoa; phylum Chordata; class Actinopteri; order Argentiniformes; family Microstomatidae; genus Nansenia; species Nansenia antarctica. The sequence goes on from NC_137676.1 coordinate 1,107,115, forward strand.
GGGGACATCGTTTTGTCCTACGCACAGACCACCAAGCGTTGACAACCCTACTCACTTCCAGGGGTACGGGTCGCGCAGGTCTGAGAATAGCAAGATGGTCTGCACGTCTACTATGCTTTACGTATGATGTCACTTACCATCCAGGGAAACGTAATGTGACTGCTGACTGCTTGTCCAGACTCCCTCTGCCTTCGACAGGAGAGGTGGAGGAGGAGCCAGACATGGTGGCTACTGTGTTCACAGGTTCCTCACATGCCATATCTGTGACCGAGTTCACTGCTGCCTGTGAGGCCTGTCCTGAACTGACTCAACTGAGACAGCAGATACAGAAAGGTTGGCCAAAATGCAGTAAGAATGTGACAAAGGAACTTGCTCCATATTTTAGAGTGAGAGATGAACTGGCTGTGGATGAACTACTTGTCATGAGAGGCCCCGACCGTGTGGTGGTTCCTACTACACTACGGTCTAAAGTTGTAAATTTAGCTCATGAAGCGCATCAGGGAATAGTGCGTACTAAACAGAGACTACGAGAGCTATATTGGTGGCCGCAAATGGACAGATGTGTCCAGACATTAGTAGGCTCATGTGTACCCT
>NC_137676.1:1117708-1121462 GCF_963989245.1 Nansenia antarctica
GTGGTGGTGGTGGTGGAGGTGGTGGTAAATATTAACCTTTCGATGTCCCAAAATGTTCTACATCTAAATCAGGACAACTGAGATTCTTGTCATTGGACCAAAACCACAAAAAGACAAATTGTCAAATACGATGGGAACCTTGCTTTCAAACTGCAAACATGAAGCTACGAATCTAGGTGTGATTTTAGATTCTGACTTAAGCTTTGAGCCTCACATCAAATCTATCACTAGAAATGCTTTTTATAATCTACGGAATGTTGCAAAAGTTAGAAAAAAGTTGTAACAGTCTCCTTTCTGGTCTTACGAAGAAAGCTATTGGCCAGCTGCAATTCGTCCAAAATGCAGCAGCAAGAGTTTTAACCAAAACAAGCAGAAGAGCTCATATAACTCCTATTTTAGAGACTCTACACTGGCTTCCTGTTAAGATCAGAATAGATTTCAAGATCCTTCTGTTTGTTTATAAAGCTCTCACTGGCATAGCACCAGAATATTTGTAAGATATTTTGCTAGCCTATCAGCCCAATAGAGCTCTCAGGTCTTCTGCTAGCATATCAGCCCAATAGAGCTCTCAGGTCTTCTGCTAGCATATCAACCCAATAGAGCTCTCAGGTCTTCTGACGCTGGTTTTCTCTGTGTACCACATGTACAAAAGAAGAGATTTGGTGAGGCTGCATTCTCATTTTATGCACCCAGATTGTGTCTTCACTGCCAGTTTACATTAGGGATGCAACCTCATCACATATGTTCAAGTCAAGACTAAAAACCTTTTTAATATTACCTTTAAATGACTAAATAATATAAGAATAATTAAATTATGATTATATAATGATTTGAGCAATTTGAGCTGCAACGTTTGCAGGAAAAGCGCTATACAAATTAAGTTGTTATAATTATTACTATTACCCCCTCCCTCAGGAGACCCAGACTGTACTGTGCGCCCCCCCCCCCCCCAGGGTGGACCGTACCCAATCCTACCCCCCGCCCCCCCCCCCAGAAAGAAATACGATAACCTGAATTTCAACTCTGTTGTTTTTGTTTTTTAATTTTTTTCTCTCTTAACCCTCTTTTCTCATACCCCCCCCCCCCCCCCCCTTCATCTCTATTGTGTCTAATTGCTATGTACGCTACATAGACAGTTCTTTTTGTGAAGTAAAAAAAAAGAAAAAAGAGGGAGAGAGAAATGAAGAAATGAAACGGAGAGGGGGAACGGGGGAATGGAAATTGTTGTGTTCCTCTTCAGCCAAGGCCTCTTCTGCTGACGAGCCACTGAAGAATCTCCAATCTGGCAAGTTCCCTGAAAATGAAAGTATGTTTGATAATAATAATAATTGTAGGAGCTATTTCATTAGTTTGATTATTTTGCTATTATTATTTGTTATTTTTGTATTTGTTTATTCTATTTCTAACCACGTAACGTTTTTTGTAAGTTTCATTTGGTTTGAAACACTTTTGTTGACAAATAGCCACTTCAATAATAATAATAATAACTTTTATATGTATAGCGCTTTTCCTGCAAACGTTGCAGCTCGAAGTGGGGTCAATCATTCTATAATCATAATTTAATTATTTAGTTAGTTTAGTTAATATTAAAAAGATGGGTTTTTAGTCTTGACTTGAACATAATGTGCTGAGGTTGCATCCCTAATGTAAACTGGCAGTGCATTCCACAATTTGGGTGCATAAAATGAGAATGCAGCCTCACCAAATCTCTTCTTTTGTACATCAGAAGACCTGAGAGCTCTATTGGGCTGATATGCTAGCAGAAGACCTGAGAGCTCTATTGGGCTGATATGCTAGCAAAATGTCTTTCAGATATTCAGGTGCTGTGCCAGTGAGAGCAACTTCATCAGAACCAAGCCATGTTTCTGTTAGACACATAAAATCAAGCATATTATCGACAATTAGATCATTAATTCTGAATGTTTTTTTGATGATAGTGATCTACGGTAATATTACAAAGTGCAAAGTTGAGTTGTCCAGAGTCACATGTTGGTTCTGAGGGAGACAGGCCTAGTCATTGAGCCATACCATTTTTCTATGTTTCCTGATAATAATCTAACACCTTTGTAATTGGGATACAAGCCATCACGCTTGAAAAATCCCGGTCTCTCACAGAATAAATCAAAATTATGAATGAAAAGGATAATGAAGAGGATCCCTTTTGACATACATACATACATACATACATACATACATACATACATACATACATACATACATACATACATACATACATACATACATACACACACACATACCGGTACATACACACATACATACATACATACACACACACATATCTCTCTCAGCCATGTGTTGAGAGAGCAAAGACGACTCCACTTACCATCATCTCTCCTAGAACATGGAAGATGCCGGATATAACAATGTTCTTCTGAGTCACCAGGAGGTTCTTTAAGAGAATCTTATAATGTTTTTTCAGGACTTCCGACTGTTGCAGTGAGGTGTCATTTGTGCCAACACGTGTGATGGAGGTACTCACGTTTGAAGAGTTTGACAGTACTGATGGCAGTTTCATGTCAATATCCAAGACACGGGCTCCGGGGAAACAGTGCACTGCAGTGTGTCCGAGTGAGGGGTGGGAGGATGATAAATCTTTCACTATAGAATCCCCAATCACTATAGTGGTGGTGGTTGTGTCTGGAGATGGGGCCGGGGAGGGGCAGGACAGTGGATGTGGTCCCTGAGATGATGAGGGACTTAGGGCTGTGAAGCGGTTGGAAAGGCTGAGCTCTGGTGGTGAGGTGGGGGGTAGGTGGTCGCGTTTTCCTGCCCGTCTGCCACTGACCTGCTTCCACTGTGTCACAGGCACAGATGCTGGCTTTGGACAGGAAGCCTCATGGGTACCAGTTTATATTTTACATTTTTGGCATTTAGCAGACGCCTTAATCCAAAGCGACTTACAATCAATACATTTGACTAAGCAAGTGAATCATCAATCCACCAGTCGTAGCAGGAAGAGTAATCCAGCTCAGGCCCGGGGCCATTGGCAGTCTCTGTGATAGAAGGAAAAACCTTCTTCTATCACCTTCTTTTAAACCTAGACTTTTTATTTTATTTTATATATATAAACTCAAAAAATAAAATAAAATAAAAAAGTTCGGAAACGTTAGTTCGGTCGATTATTCCTCCCCTTTAATAATACCAATTGGTATTGTATTTTATATGGTTGGAAAGCCTGATTAGTCACCTTTACAACGAGGTACAACTTGTATAGGAAAGTGTACGGCAGGGTTTCCGTTAGAAAAATTTGCCGTCGGACATCGTGTCCGGGAAGAATTCGATTTACCGGACAAACGTGATATATTCCGGTCATCATATTAAAATATAATAAAAAAATTTTTTTTCAAAATCATATTTCTTTTTTTCAAATCTAATATAGCTGTTTGTCGCGGTGATTACTGTTGTGTAGCGGCCTATATATGCCATTTAATGTCTATTTCTCATCCGATACGATTAGATGCGAGCTATATAATATATAATAATATAACATGATTTGACGCATGGCGCCATGCGTCAAATCCAGCGCTGAACGGGCGCCTCACTGGGAACTGAACAGACAGCATCGATCAATGAACGGACTCCACATTACGTTAACTGAAGTTTGTTAAATTGTTTGGGATTAATGTGAGTTTTCTATTTTCTCTTTCCAGTTTTACCCTTTTTTTAAAATCAATAAAACAACGTCATTTCTATAACCAGGTCTCGCTGGTTGGGAAGGCATTTCGTTTAGCTC